>NC_067406.1:2002688-2271786 GCF_009764475.1 Pristis pectinata
GACACATGAACAAATAGATAGATGTTAGTCACATGTACATCGAAACATGTACATCTTTTGTGTCGAGTGTTCTGGGGGCAGCCCGCAAGTGTCGCCACACTTCTGGCACCAACATAGCACGCCCACAACTTCCTAACCTGTACATCTTTGGAACGTGGGAGGAAACCGGAGCACCCGGAGGAAACCCACGCAGACACGGGGAGAACGTACAAACTCCTTACAGACAGCGGCTGGAATTGAACCCAGGTCGCTGGCGCTGTAATAGCGTTACGCTAACTGCTACACTACCGGGCAGGGAATGGAGAGATTTGGACCGTGTGCAGGCAGACGAGGTTGGTTTAGATTGGCATCACGGTCGGCACAGACATGATGGGCCAAAGGGCCTGTTCCTGTGCTGTACTGTTCCATGTTCTAACAGAGCACGGAGGGGGGAGGGGGCAGGCAGTGAGGGTTGTTGTCCCTCGTCTCTCCACCACTGTGTTCAGGGGTTTCCTCCCTTCATCAGGAGGAGCTAAAGAGCTGAGACATCTCCGGAGTGAAGGGTTTAATCACCAAAGTTAACCAATTTTCTCAAACTGTCCCCACAATGAATCAAAAACAGTAGAACCTGAAAAATCCAACCCTACACATTAACATATCGACCCTCACGTAACAGGTGGCTCAGTGGCTCAGCAGGGTTCGATCCTGACCCCCGGCGCTGTCTGTGTGGAGTTTGCACGTTGTCCCTGTGATCGTGTGGATTTCCCCCCGGGTGCTCCAGATTCCTCCCACATCCCAATGATGTGCGGGTCGGTGGATTAATCGGCTGCTGTAAATTACCCCCAGTGTGTGGGTGAGGGGTGAAATCTGGGGGGAGTTGGTGGGAAACTGGGGAGAATGAAACGGGACGGGTGTAAGTGGGTGGTCAGCAGGACTTGGTGGGCCGAAGGGCCTGTGTCTGTACTGTACCTGTCAGTGACTGTTGGGAATGCCCTGTTCCCCCCCTCCCCGTGTGAGGGCGGGGACACCACTGACCGTCCCGGGTGTGAGGGCGGGGACACCACTGACTGTCCCGTGTGTGAGGGCGGGGACACCACTGACTGTCCAGCCCAGCCCAGCCCAGCCCATTCTCATGTTACTGAGACCTGCGGTTTAAATAGTTTGGGAGCCGAGGGCAGCAGCTGTTGTCTGGAGACCGGCGGCAGGGAGCGAGGGACAGACAGCTGCCTCCTCGCTGGTGCCCAGCAGCGGACAGACTGCCTCCCGTCAGCTCCCGACTCACAGCGATCGGGAGCAGGGGGGCACAGCCGGAGCAGGGCAGTCGGAGTGAGTCACAGCCGGAGGTTACAGTCGGAGCGAGTCATATTCAGAGGGGGTCACAGTTGGCGAGTGTCACAGTCGGAGTGAGGAACAGCCAGAGCGAGCTACAGTCAGACCGAGGCACAGCCAGAGAGCATCACGGTCGGAGGAGGTCACAGTCGGAGCAAGGCACAGCTAGAGAGGGTCACAGTCGGAGCAAGGCACAGCCGGAGTGGGTCACAGTCGGAGCGAGGCACAGCCGGAGTGGGTCACCGTCGGACTGGGTCACAACCAGAGTGTAGGAGGCTGTGCTGCGCGAGGAACCGGCCGGGATCCATGAAGGTCGCCAGGAGGCTCCATTGTGGTGAGGATGGAACAGGTTAAGGAGATTTCTCAGGACAAGGAGGTGCGAGGGAGGAGCGACGGGGGCAGGAAGGTGCACAGGGTGCTGCCCCGATCAGACCCCGTCCACAGGTAGGCACCGGGACACACCTCACCACCCCCCCCCCCCAGATAGACCTGGGGGCGTCTGTCAGGGGGCGGGGGGGGGGGAGGTGGGGAAGAGAGGGAGGAGGGAGTTGTCAGGGGAGGGGGGAGGAGAGAGTGTGTTGGGGAGGGGGCGGGGGGGGGAGGGAAAGGGTGGGGGCGTGTGGCATAATAAATGCTGGCCTTTCCAGGTGCAGTGTGGAAGGATTAGAAGGGAGTTTGGACTGAGATAAGGGATTTCCTCCTTCAGAGGGCTGTGGGTGTGTGGAGTTCTCCCAGAGGGAGGGGATGCTGAGATCTGAGGCTGACTGCCGGACATCTATAGAGTCACAGCACGGAAACAGGCCCCTCGGCCCAACTGGTCCATGCTGACCAAATTTCCCATCTAAGTTAGTCCCATTTGTCCGCATTTGGCCCACATTCCTCTAAACCTGTTCCGCACAGCAGACACCCTGCTTGGGTCTGGTTTCCCCGCCCCGTGAGCACTGCGTCCACTCGCCAGACCAGCAGAAGTGCAGGTGAATGGCTGCTTCGCCAGGAGATGGCGAGTCGGTGGGGTGGGGCTGGAAGGGTGAAACCCCCTTTGGAATGTGTGGGGGAGGCAAGGAGATACAATATGGGGTTCAAGGGTCTGCAGGTATTGTTGGGGTGTTGGCAGTCTGCTGGTGGAGTTGAGCTGTGCTGGTGTGGTTGGTCTGGGAGTCTGCTGGTAACATTGGACTGTGCTGGGAATGTAGGAGGTGTGAAGTAGTTTCTGGGCTTCAGCTGGTGGTATTGGAGTGTGCTGGTGGGATTGGAGTGATCTGGTGGTATTGGAGAGTGCTGGTGGGATTGGAGTGATCTGGTGGGATTGGAGCTGAGGTCTCCTCATGCCTGAGCAGGAGCCCAGGGCAGAGCTGGGGTTCCTGTGGAGGGAAGCTCCCTCCATGGAGTCACAGAGTTAAACAGCGCAGAAGCAGGCCCTTCAGCCCAGCATCCATGCTAACCCAGGTGCCTTCCTGAGCCAGTCCCATATCCCTCGAAACCTCTCCTATCCACGTACCTGTCCAAGAGTGTCTCTACCACTCGTTCCGTACACTCACCACCCATATTGCTTGAGAAAACTTTCCTGAACACACTTAACAAATTCCAACCCATCTAATCCCTCCACACTAAGGCAGTCCCAGTCAATATTAGGGAAGTTTAAATCACCTACTATTACAGTCCTATTATTCCTACACCAATCTGCTATCTCCTTACATTTTTGCTCCTCTAGTATCACGTCGGTAGTTCTGTTCTCCTCACTGCTGGCATTCCTCCTTCCTGATACATCTCCATTCCCGAATCTCAGACTCCAGCTCATCAACTCCAGGCTGAGCTTACTTTAGCTGTCGACACTGCAGTCATGGTCACCATTGGATTTAGTGATCCACCCCCTATCCTCCCCTCCCCTCCCCTCCTCCCCTCCTCCCTCCTCCCCTCCCCTCCGACACACCCCAGTTCTGTGCACACACCACACACTGCTCTCAGAGAACAGGATGCCACAATCACAGAGCCCTTGATCCAGGGCCACATTAATATTAACAGCGATCAGTACCCTGTGTCACCTGCCTTCAGTTAACCAGCTTTAGCTGGTTAGTCACTGGTGATTACCAGGGCTATTTGTTTACCACTGAACCTTACAAACTATCAGATGAGGAGAATGTAACTACAAATTTAAATTGAAGCAATAGATTCTTAAAATGAAATTAAAATCACCCGTCACTCACCACAACCCACACTCTGTGTGAAGTGCACAGAGGGTGCTTTTCAAAACAGCAGGGAGAGAGTGCTGTACTGAGGGAGGGGCAGTACTGAGGGAGGGTCACACTGTGGGAGGGGTGGTACTGAGGAAGAGTCACTGTGGGAGGGGTGGTACCGGGGGAGTGTTTAATGTGGGAGGGGTGAGTCAGAGCCCTGGGCTGGAAGGTTCTGGGGGCAGAGTTGGGCTGTTGACCGCAGGCTGTGTTACTCACACCCTGGGCTGGGACCATCCCACCACTGACCACATTCACTGCCAATCATCCTGCTGCAGAGACGGGCCTGTCACTCAATCCATCCTGCCTTCTCCAGCTAAAATTATGGCTGGTTATTTTTAACCCTGGGCACAGGCTCTCTGCCCGTGTAAGGCCTGAGCAGATTAATAACTACTCCAGCCGTAATGTGTTGGAGAGTGCCGGCTCCAAGGGGTCGAGGGCCATAAATCTCCTGGGATTAACAGGTCACCAGGGCTCAGCACCCACACCCAGCTCATTCCCTGCTGAGGTCAGACTTGTGACACAGTGAAGCTCCCTCTACACCGTCCCATCACACACCCCCGGGGTAAGACACAGAGCATAGTTCCCTCTACACCGTCCCATCACATACCCCCAGGGTCAGACACAGAGTGTAGTTCCCTCTACACCATCCCATCACACACTCCCAGGGTAAGAAACACAGTGAAGCTCCCTCCACACGGTCCCATCACACACTCCCGGGGTCAGACACAGAATGAAGCTCCTTCTACACCATCCTATCACACACTCTTGGGGTCGTACAGGCCCTTCGGCCCACATTGTTGTGCCAACATTTTATCCAGCTCTAAGATCTATCTAACCCTTCCCTCCCACATAGCCCCCTATTTCTCTATCATTCATGTGTCGATCTAAAAGTCTCTTAAATGTCCCTAATGTATCTGCCCCCACAACCTCTGCCGGCAGTGCGTTCCACACACCCACCACTCTCTGTGTAAAAAAACTTACCCCTGACATCCCCCTTATACCTTCCTCCAATCACCTTAAAATTATGTCCCCTCGTGTTAGCCATTGTCACACTGGGAAAAAGTCTCTGACTGCCCACTCGATCTATGCCTCTTATCATCTTGTACACCTCTATCAAGTCACCTCTCATCCTCCTTCTCTCCAAAGAGAAAAGCCCTAGCTCGCTCAACCTATCCTCATAAGACATGCTCTCCAAATCAGGCAGCATCCTGGTAAATCTCCTCTGCACCCTCTCTAAAGCTTTCACACCCTTTCTATAATGAGCCAACCAGAACTGAACACAATACTCCAAGTGTGGTCTGACCAGAGTTCTATAGAGCTGCAACATTACCTCACAGTTCTTGAACTCAATACCCCGACTAATGAAGGCCAACACTACATACGCCTTCTTAACAACCCTATTGAACTGCGTGGCCACCTTGAGGGATCTATGGACATGGACCCCAAGATCCCTCTGTTCCTCCACACTGCTAAGAGTCCTGCCTTTAACCTTGTATTCTGCCTTCGAATTCGATCTCCCGAAGTGTATCACTTCACACTAATCCAGGTTGAACTCCATCTGCCACTTCTCAGCCCAGCTCTGCATTCTATCAACATCCTGTTGTAATCTACAGCAACCTTCTACACTATCCACAACACCACCAACCTTTGTATCATCAGCAAACTTACTAACCCACCCTTCCACACCCTCATCCAAGTCATCTATAAAAATCACAAAGAGCAGGGGGTCCCAGAACAGATCCCTGCGGAACATCACTGGTCACCAACCTCCAGGCAGAATATGCTAAATTTACCATCACCCTCTGTCTTCTATTGACGAGCCAATTCTGAATCCACACAGCCAAGTTTCCCTGGATCCTATGCCTCCTAACTTTCTGAATAAGCCTTCCATGAGGAACCTTGTCAAACACCTTACTAAAATCCATGTACACCACATCCACTGCTCTACCTTCATCAATGTGCTTTGTCACATCCTCAAAGAATTCAATCAGGCTTGTGAGGCATGACCTGCCCCTCACAAAGCCATGCTGACTGTTCCTATTCAGCCTATGCTTCTCCAAATGCCCATAAATCCTGTCTCTAAGAATCTTCTCCAGTAATTTGCCCACCACTGAAGTAAGACTCACTGGTCTGTAATTCCCAGGGTTATCCCTACTCCCTTTCTTAAACAAAGGAACAACATTTGCCACCCTCCAGTCATCCGGCACTACTCCTGTGGCCAGCGAGGACACAAAGATCGTTGCTAAAGGTGCAGCAATATCTTCCCTAGGTTCCCGTAATAACCTTGGATATATCCCATCCGGCCCCGGTGACTTATCTATCCTAATGTTTTTCAATAGTTCCAGCACATCCTCTTTCCTCACGTCGACATGCCCCAGTGTATCAGTCCGTCATACGCCATCCTCACAAACGTCAAGGTCTCTTTCTCTGGTGAATACCAAAGCAAAGTATTCATTAAGGACCTCCCCTACTTCTTCCGACTCCAGGCACGTTTCCTCTTTTATCCCTGATCGGTCCTACCCTCACTCTTGTCATCCTCCTATTCTTCACATACGTGTAGAACGCCTTGGGGTTTTCCTTGATCCTACTCGCCAAGGACTTCTCATGCCCCCTTCTAGCTCTCCTAAGTCCATTCTTAAGTAATCTCCTTCCTTCCTCTTGACACTAATCCGGGTTGCACTCCATCTGCGACTTCTCAGCCCAGCTCTGCATTCTATCAATATCCTGTTGTAATCTACAGCAACCTTCTACACTATCCACAACACGAGATTCTACATCTCGTGTCAACCACGGTTCCTTCACTCTCCCATCCTTACCCTGCCTCAATGGGACAAACTGATCCTGAACCCCATGCAAGTATTCCTTAAACAACCTCCACACTTCCACTGTGCACTTCCCCAAGAACGTCTGTTCCCAGTTTATGCTCCCAAGTTCCTGCCTAATTGCATCATAATTCCCCCTCACCCAGTTAAATACTTTCCCATATTGTCTGCTCCTATCCCTCTCCAAGGCCATGGGAAAGGTCAAGGAATTATGGTCACTCCAAAATGCTCTCCCACCCAGAGATCTGAAACCTGATCAGGCTCATTGCCTAGTACCAGGTCCAGTATGGCCTCTCCTCTAGTCGGCCTGTCTACATATTGTGTCAGGAATCCTTCCTGTACACACCGAACAAACTCTGCCCCATCTATCCCCTTTACACTAAGGAGATGCCAATCAATATTAGGGAAGTTGAAATCACCCATGACAACAACCCTGTTATTTTTGCACCTCTCCAAAATCTGCCTCCCGATCTGCTCCTCAGCATCTCTGCTGCTAGTGGGGGGTCTGTAGAATACTCCCAATAGAGTGATCGCTCCCTTCCTGTTTCTGACTTCCACCCACACTGACTCAGTGGACAATTCCTCCAGGACATCCTCCCTTTCTACAGCTGTGACACTGTCCCTGATCAGCAAAGCCACCCCCCCACCTCTTTTACCTCCGTCCCTGTCCCTTTTGAAACATCTAAACCCAGGAATATCCAGCAGCCATTCCTGCCCTTGCGACAGCCAAGTCTCTGTAATGGCCACAACATTGTAGTTCCATGTACTTGCCCACGCTCTAGGTTTATCACTCTTGTTCCTGATCATCAGACACAGAGTGAAGCTCCCTCTACACCGTCCCATCACACACTCCTGGGTCAGACACAGAGTGAAGCTCCCTCCGCACCGTCCCATCACACACTCCCGGGGTCAGACACAGGGTGAAGCTCCCTCTTCACCGTCCCATCACACACTCCCGGGGTCAGACACAGGGTGAAGCTCCCTCTACACCGTCCCATCACACACTCCTGGGTCAGACACAGAGTGAAGGTCCCTCCACACCATCCCATCACACACTCCCGGGTCAGACACAGGGTGAAGCTCCCTGCCTCACTCCCCTTGCTGTGCAGCACAAGCCAGGCCTGATCACACAGCCCCAGTGGGATCAGGTGGGTGATGTCTCAGAGCCTCTCAGCTCGCTGGGTCCCTGTTGGGTCCCGGCCGTGATCCAGATGAAAGAGCGGTGGTGCTGCTGATGGTGGGTCTGGTCCGTGTTCAGGTCAGGATACCCTCGCTACAGTATGACGGGCAGCTGCCCTGACCGATGACGCTTCCTTGGCTCTGGGACAGCTGGGAGCTATTTGAGGAGCTCAATCAGATTCTTCAAATTGTCTCACAGACTGCTTATTAACGCAATTCATGAGCTGACACAGCAGTAACCTGTGAGCAGCGAGAACGGTTGTTGGAATCACATCCCAGCAGCCCAGTCACCCACCCTCCCCCTGCAGCGGAGGGGACACAGTGCACCACTGACTGCTCCAGATCTGTGGGTTCCAATCCCACCACAGCCCTTGGGGAAAGCTGCTGACAGCGATCATCCCCTCCTGCTGCTGACAGCGATCATCCCCTCCTACAGCTGAGTGCCTCGTTCACATCTAGGTCACTCATGCCCTCCACATCTGTGTGTTAGCAAAGCCCTCAGTTCCGGACAGGCAACAACCCCTACCCTGCCGACACGGGTAGGGACAGGTCTGGTAGTGGCTTACCTGGTTTGTATACCTGGCCTGTGTGTACACCTGGCTTGTTGTACCTGATGTACCTGCCTTGTGTGTCACCGGTCTCTGGCTGAGTACTGTGTAGCATCACACGTGCAGGGAGCTGTGGTTAATCCGACGTGTTGGTGTGCTCGCACACCTGACCATCGTGCTCACACACACAGTGCGGGAGCTGTGAGCCCACAGCCCACCACACTCCCCGTGAACATTCCTTGTCACACCCCTTCCTGAATCCCCAGACAGTGAGGTGTCTGGTCTGGTGGTCAGCCTGACCCCTCCCAGGCCCAGACCCCCTCCCAGTCCCAGACCCCCCTCCTGAATCCCCAGGGTCAGGTGTCCGGCGGTTCAGCCCAGAACCGGTCAGAGGCAGGTGGGAGGCTGCAGCCGATCCTGGGGAGCAGGTGATGGGAGTGGGCTCAGAGTGGGAGACTGGGACGGCAGCGAGAGGACGGGAGCAAGTGAGTGGCAATGTAAATGGGGAGGGGCGGCTGGAGGTGGGAGGGGTTACAGCTCCCGAGGTTTGGGTGTGTCCGGAGGGATGTGCAGAGGGGGAGGGAGGAGGAGATCACTGGGAAACTGGAGTGGCCGGTAACCAGGGCTGTCTGCTTTCCACTGCACACATCCAGAGAGACAGAACACAGCACAGGAACAGGCCCTTAGGCCCAACATGTCTGTGCTGAGCATGATGCCGAATTATGCCATCTGCTTGTACCAGATCCACATCCCTCCAGTCCCTGCACATTCATGTGTCTGCCTGACAGCCTCTGTCGTATCTGCCTCCACCACCACCCCTGGCAGCCCATTCCAGGCACCCACCGCTCTCTGTGTAAAAACTTGCCCCGCATATTTCCTTTAAACTTTCCCCCTCTCACCTTAAAACTCTGTCCTCTGGTACTGGATATTTCCACCCTGGGAAAAGACTCTGATTGTCTCCTCTATCTGTGCCTCTCATAATTTATAAACCTCTATCAGGTATCCCCTCAGCCTCCGTCGCTCCAGGGAAAACAACCCAAGTTTGTCCAACCTCTCCTAATCCAGGCAGCATCCTGGTGAACCTCTTCTGCACCCTCTCCAAAGCCTCCACATCCTTTCTGTAACGGGGCGACCAGAACTGCAGACAATAAAATATGAGACTGGCCTTCAAAACTATTTCACCTCTCCTGTTGGAAATCAGATAAAAAAATAAAATTGCTGGAAATCCTCTGCAGGTCAGGCAGCGTCTGTGGAGACTGTACCGATCTCTCCATCTCTAGGACACTAGCAAATGAGGAATATGGGGAAGGTCCCAGAAAATGGGAAATTAGGAGAGGTCCCAGTATGTGAGGGATTAGGAGAGGGTCCCAGTAAGTGGGGAATTGGGGGAGGTCCCAGAGAATGGGGTATGGTGTAGAAGGTCCCAGTAAATGGGGAATTTGCGGACATTAATAAATGGGAATTAAGGGAGACCAGGAATTGGGGTTGGTCCCTGGTAAATGAAATTCCCGGAATTGGGAATTAGGGGAGAGCTTTGGCAAATGGAGACTTAGCAGAGAGCACCATAAATAGGAAATTTGGGGGTCCAGATAAATGGGTAATTAGTTGTGTAAATGGGGGAGGTCCCAGTAAATGGGGGAATTAGGGGAGGGCACCAGTAAAAGGGAAATTAGGGAGGTGGTATCCCATGGTGATGTATTGAACAGTTCTCTTATACAATGAGATGGACTCTTGACCTCACAGTTACCTTGTTGTGACCTTGCACCTTATTGTCTACCTGCACTGCACTTCCCTATAGCTGTGACACTTTACCCTGTATTCTGTTGTTGTTTTCCCTGTACTACCTCAATGCACTGTGTGATAATTGATCTCCATGGACAGTATGCAAGACACGTTTTTCACTGTACCTCGGTACATGTGACAATAATAAACCAATTCAAATACCAGTACCAGGGGAATTACAGCAGGGTCCTAGTGAATGGCCCCAGAATTACTGGAGGGATTCAGTAAAGGGGGAATTGCGTTTGGGTCCATGGGGAATTAGAGGAGTGCCAGTAATTGGGAATTTAAGGGGGTTTCCTATAAATTAGGGAATAGGGAAGTATTCTAGCAAATGGGGAATTCGGAGAGGATCCCAGTGAATGGGAATTAGAGGATGGTCCCAGTAACTATGTAACTAGGGGGATGTCCTGGTAACAGGCAAAGGATCCTGCAGATGTGAAATGGGGGGATTGGGGTGAATCTGTAAATGGGGCATTAGGGGAGGGTCCCAGTAAATGGGAATTAGTGGAGGTTTTAGGAAGGGCCTGGGAAATAAGGAATTAGGGGGAAGTTCTGGCAAATGGGGAATGAAGTAGGAACCCCTGTAAAGGAGGTGTTGGGGGGGGGTCAATAAATGGAGCATTAGGGGACAGTCCCAGTAAAATGGGGGAATGGGAAGGGTACCAATAGATGGGGAATTAGTGGAGAATCAGTGGAGGGTGCCTGCAAATGAGAAATTTAGGGAATGTCCCATGAATGAAGGGTTAACGATGGTCCCGGTAATTGGGGAATTAGGAGACAGCTTGTGGCTGATACCCGCTACTAGAGTGTGGGAGGGCCCTGGGGATTTTTGGTGGAACCTTTCACCAGGGACAGTTCCTCGGGATGTTTCCTGCTGCAGGAGTTTGCTGGTCACACTGAGTTCACCTGGTGGTTCAGCAGTCAGTGGGTAGAGCAGTGGAACTCTGATCACAGGGTTGGAGGTGAGTGGTAGGAGTGTGAGAGGGGATCTGAGAGGGAATTGTTTCACCCGGAGGGGGTGTTGGAATCTGAACACTGCCTGAGGAGACAGTGGAGGCAAAGACTCACAACTTTTGAGAAGAATCTGGACGAGCATTTGAACAGCCAAGGCTATGGACCAAGTGCTGGTAAATGGGATTAGTGTGGAGTAGAACAGCTAGCAAGGACATGATGGGCTGAATGGCCTGGTTGTGTGCTGTACAACTCTGCACCTCTCGCCCACTCTCCACCTCTGGCCTTCTACACTGTTCAACATCAGCCTGAGGGACTGAGCCTCATCTTCTGACCAGCACCTTACAACCCGCAGGATTCAGTTCAACAGGTCCAGGTGATCAGCCTTTCATCCTTCTCTCCCCCCCCCCCCCCACACCACACTCCCTCCCTCTCTCAGTCACCTCTCATCTCCACCTCTCTCCTTCCCTCTCTCCCCCTCTCTTTCTCCCCCAACCTCCCTCTCTCCCTCGCTCTCTCTCTCTCTCCCCACATCCAGTTGTATTTCTCTCCTCCTCTGGTAGTTCTGGTTGTGTCCTCCTCCTGTTGACACCTCCCCTGGCCACATCCAGTCACTCACTGCCCTCCCAGCCACCTCACCACTTGGGTCACTCACTCTGCCTTGTCCAGGGCAGTGGTGCTGAGACAGGAGATCGGCTGTGATCTTACATAGTGGGACAGACTTGAGGGGCTGAATGGCCTATTTCTGCTGCTTTGTTTGTCCGAATGTCCTTCTGCCTCCACCGTCTCACTTTCTCCTTTATGCTCTCTGCTTTATTTCTGCAATCCCCGATTGATTCTGTTCCCAACCCCGACAGATTGGGGTGTGGGGGGTGGGGGGGGGAAGCGGGGGTCAAGTTCTGTTGCAGGATCTTGACCCAAAACATCGACTATCCCTCTGCACAGATGCTGCCTGACCCGCGGGGCTCCTGTAGCAATTTGTTTGTTGCTCCAGATTCCAGTAGCTGCCCCCTGCTGTGTGTCCACCTCTGTCAGATCTCTCAACTCCAATCCGAGGAGAGCATCCCGGTTTATCCAGTTGCCTTACTGAGACGACAGCAGGAGTGCCGCGGACAGGTCCGGTCTCCTTGCCCAAGGAAGGATGGACTTGCCATGGAGGGAGGGTGGTGAGGATTCACCAGACTGTTCCAGCGATGGGGGGGCCTTGCCATGTGAGGGGAGAGTGGACTGGGGTTCAGACGGGTGAGGGGAGAGTGGGCTGGGCTCAGACCTCTGGGGTTCAGAAGGATGAGAGGAGATCTCATTGAAACTTACAACGTGCGTAAAAGGGCTTGAAAGAGCTGGTGCAGGGAGGGTGTTTCCCCTGGCTGAGGGGGTCTGGGACCAGGGTTCATGCCTCAGAGAAAGGGGGCAACCTCATTCTCCTCATTGTGATGCTCTTGTCAAACGGAGGTTGTGGGAGAGAAGGCTAACATTTCAGGCCCATCGCCTAGTCTACAACCAGCCCCCCCGGGCCAGTCCAGACCGTCTGACCCAGTCCCATACTTCCCAAACTCCCGACGGAAAAGGGACGAGACCACGTCACCAGCTTCCAGAAAGTTCTTCCCCAACCGACATGGACGATCGAGGAAGCATTGGTTGATCACAGTGCCCATGATCCACAGAAACAGAACACAGGAGCAGGAGAAGGCCATTCAGCCCTTTGAGGTGGTGCTGCCATTCAATATGATCATGGCTGAACCTCAACACCATATCCCTGCACCCTCTTATGTCTCCCTTCTTGAATTGGTAAATTGGTTTATTATTTTCACATGTACTGAGACATAGTGAAAGACCTGCGGTCCTGGGCAGAGCAGTTGCCGTACCAGGCCGTGATGCATTCTATAGCATGCTTTCTATGGTGCATCAATAAATATTGGTGAGGGTCCAAGGGGACATGCCAGATTTCTTTAGCCTCCTGAGGAAGTAGAGACGCTAGTGAGCTTTCTTGGCCGAGGTGTCTACGTGGTTGGACCAGGACAGGCTGTTGGTGATGTTCACTCCTGGGAACTTGAAGCTCTCAACCCCCTCGACCTCAGCACCATTGACGTAGACAGGAGTGTGTTCACCAACCCCCTTCCTGAAGTCAATGACCAGCTCCTTTGTTTTGTTGACATTGAGGGAAAGGTTGTTGTCATGACACCATTCCACTAAGCTCTCTATCTCCTTCCTGTACTCGTCGTTAGTTAAGTATCTTCAGCGATTTGCCCTCCACCTCCCTCTGGGGAGAGAATTTCTCCAGTTCACCACCTTCAGTGGAGACACTTCCCCTCCTCTCAATCTCACTGTAACCTCAGCGAAGGGGGTAGCTCTGCCCTATATCCAGCCTGTCGAGCCCTGGAGGAATTTTGTACATTTCAGTGAGATCCCCTCTCATTTTTCTAAAGTCTAGTGAATTCATGCCCAGTTGACCCAAAGTTTCCTCATGTGTCTCCACCAGTGAGGAGTTAGTCCAGTGAATCTTCACTGAGATCCTTCCGTGGCTTCCTTACTTCAGTAAAGGGACCAAAAGTGTCCACAACACTCCCTGTGCCACCTCACCGAGGTCCTGTAGCAGAGTGTAGCAAGACTTCCCGGTGACACAAGAGATGCTGGAATCTGGAGCAGCAAACAACAGATGCAGGGTTTCAATCCGAAACGTCAAGTTCCTTCCCCCCCACAGATGCTGCTTGACCCACTGAGTCCCTCCAGCAGGTTGTTAGTTAGTCAGACATCCCCGCTGCTGTACTCAGGTCCTCTGACAAGGAAGGTCAACGTACCATCTGCCTTCCTCCCTGCTTCTGGCACCTACACGTTTGCTCCCAGTGACTGAGGAACAGGACACCCAGTTCCTTACAGACAGTCTCTCACCAGGCACATGTACCTCCTGTGACTGCCAGACCCAAATCTTTCTGCTATCCCTGCTGATGTGAGACCTCTCCACTCATGCTTGGGCTCTGTCTCCGGTTTCCCATTGTACGACCCAGGTCCAGACCCGACCTCCCATTCCAACAATGATCCAGTTATTTTCTCCAAATCCCTGTGAATGTCATCAATCTCTCTTCAACTCATCACCCGGCACATCTTGCAGAAATACAAGCCTGTGCCCTCCAATCACTGAAATGGTGCAAACATCAGTCAGCCACATTGGAGCCCGGGGAATTTCAGTCACTCCCATGCTCAGGGACGCCTTGCATTCACCAACCCCTTCCAATGGCCAAACCGACATCAAGTCACCACATGCACAACGTCCTGTACAAACCTCGCATTGGGAATGCTGTCGAATGCCTTCGGAAAGTCAATGGGAATATTCTGTCTTACTTGTTCAGCCTCAAAGATCCTGGGAAATCTGCGGGACATAAGCTGCTGCATCGTACTCCATTGTGGGACTGATTTATGGGCATCGTGCTTTTCAGACCAGTGTTGATTTAAAGGGTGTGACAGGTTGGATTTGGGGAGGATATATCGGCTGAGGAGCCTGGAACCAGGGATTACAGAATAAGGGGAAGGGGTCAAGGAACAAAAGAGTCTGCCGATGCTGGAATCTGGAACATAGAACACAATGCTGGAAGAACTCGGTGGGTCAGGCAGCATCTGTGGAGGCTAAAGGGGCATTTGATGTTTCTGGTCGAGACCTTTCAGGACACGAAATGTCGACTTACGCCTTTTGCTTCCAGTTCTTCAAGACCAAAGTGACCTTACAGAGGTGTGTAACATCATGAGGGGCATAGACAGGGTGAATGTGCACAGTCTTTTTCTCAAGGTTGGGGAATCAGGAACTAGAGGGCACAGGTTTAAGGTGAGAGGGGAAAGATTTAATAGGAACTGTTTTTTACACAAAGGGTGGTATGTATGTGGAACAAACTGCCAGAGGAAGTGGGTGAGGCAGCTACATTAACAACATTTAAAAGACAGCTGGACAGGTCCATGGATAGGAAGGGTTCAGAGGTATATGGGCCAAATGTGGAGAAATGGGATTAACTTGAATGGGGCATCCTGGTCAGCATGGACCGGTTGGGCCGAAGGGCCTGTTCCTGAGCTGTGTGACTCTACAACTAAGGGGTTGGCCATTTAAGACTGAAGTGAGGAGACATTTTCACAGGGTTTGGAATTCTCTACCTCAGAGGGCTCTGGAAGCTCAGTCACTGAGTTCATTCAAAATGGAGAATGACACCATGAAAATTTGTGGCTTTATGAGTGACGAGGGAGTCAGTCTCAGGCTACAGAACGTTGATCAACATTGAAGTGGGCAGAGCCATGGCAGCTGGAACTTCATCCTGATAAGTGTGAGATGATGGTCTATAGGGGGGTCAAATGAGGGTAGGACAGACACCCTGAACAGTAGGGCCCCAGGGAATATTGAGGAACAAAGGAAGTCCAAGGCTCCCTGAGGGTGGCAGCACAGGTAGACATGGTGGTGAAGATGGTACACAGGATGGTTGCCTTCATTATCTGGGGCAAGAATCTCAGTGTACAACTTTATAAGACATTGGTTTGGCCACAGCTGCGGCACTGGGTGCAGTTCTGGTCACCGCACTATAGGAAGGACGTAATGGCCCTGGAGAGGGTGTGGAGGAAATTCACCGGGATGTTGCCAGGGATAGAGTGTCTCAGTTATGAGGAGAGACTGGCTTTGTTCTCCCTGGAGCGGAGGAGGCTGAGGGGGGACCTGATAGGTACAAAACTTTGAGAAGCATAGATGGTGGAAATCTTTTCCCCCCGGCAGGGGTGTCTAAAACTCAAGAGCATAGATCAAAGATGAGGAATAAGAGGTTTAGATTGGATCTGAGGGAGAATTTTATTCCCCCGGAGGGGGCGGGGGCAGTGGGGGGAGGGGGTTGGAATCTGGAACGCACTCCCTGAGGGGGTGGTGGAGGCAGAGACTCTCACAGCATTGAAGATGTATCTGTCCAAACATTTCAATCTCCAAGGGAGAGATGGCTGCAGACCATGTGCCGGTCAATGGGATCAGTATTGGTGACTACTTAATGGTCAGCATGGGCATGTTGGGCTGAAGGGCCTGTTTCTGAGCAATAGATTTCTGAATATCAAGGGATACGGGGATGGGGCAGGAACACGGCACTGAGGTAGAAGATCAGCCATGTAGCAGGCTTCGATGGGCCGAGTTGCCTACTCCGGCTCCTAGTTTCTTATTTCCTTGCGTTATGCTCTCAGGAAAGGCCGCACAGGTTGGTGCACGGTTCTCCTGGTCGAGATGCCTAGCCAAGGTCTTCAAGACTCTGAAGGAGTTTGGAGAGGTTGTCTTTAGAGAAGAGGTTCACACAGGAGGGAGGCCAGAATTTGGTGCCATTTATATGGGGTAGTTGGAGGTCACAGTCATACAGCACAGAAACAGGCCCTTCAGCCCAACTAGTCCATGCTGACCAAGGTGCCCATCTAAGCCAGTCCCATTTGCCTGCATTTGGCCCATATCCCTCTAAACCTTTCCTATCCATGGACCTGTCCAAGTACCTTTTAAATGCTGTTAATGTACCTGCCTCACCCACTTCCTCTGGCAGCTCGTTCCATATACTCACCACCCTATGAGGTTGCACCTCTTATTCCTATTAAATCTTTCCCCTCTCACCTTAAACCTGTGCCCTCTAGTTCTTAATTCCCCAACCCTGGGAAAAAGACTGAGCTCATTCACCCTATCTATACCCCTCTATAAAATCAGTGCAATGAGTAAAGTCCCAACCTGCTCAACCTCTCTCCATAACTCAGTCCGTCAAGTCCCAGCAACATCTTTATGTCTTTTCTGCACTTTCCAGCTTAATGGCATCTTTAACAGGGTGAACAAAACTGAACATAATATTACAAATGTGGCCTCACCAACATCTTGTACAACATAACATTACAACTTCTACACTCCGTGCCCTGACTGATGAAGGCCAGTGTGACAAAAGCCACCTTCACCGCCGTCTACCTCTGACGCCACTTTCAGGGAACCATGTACTTGTACTCCCGGGTCCCCCTGTTCTACAACACTCCCCAGGGCCCTGCTGTTCACTGTGAAATTCCTACCCTCATTTGTCTTCCCAAAATGCAACACATCGCACTTATCCAAACTAAACGCCATTTACCATTCCTTGGCCCACTGACCCGGCTGATCAAGATCTCACTGTAAACCCTGAGAATTTGGGGTTCACTCCTACGGGGAGTGCGTGAGGAGAATTACATCGAGGAAGAGGGTAGGTGGGGGGTAGGAAGCTCCCATGGAAGGAAACAGTGACATGGGGCATTTGAACTGCCAAGGCATAGATGTAAGTGTAAGTGTGGGTAAATGCGACTGGTGTGGATGGGTACAATGGTCAGCATGGATATGATGGACCGAAGGGTCTGTTCCTATGCTGTACAACTCAATGATGCTATGAGCGGCTGGATCAAATGGAATCCTTCTGTGCAGTCACTGGAATGATTCAGAGCAGTCAATGCAATGGCCTCGCTTTCCCCCGCATGTCGGATTGGGGAGGAAGTTCTCAGGAACACCCCCCTCCTCTGCTGCCCCGGCCCTACGTGAAGCAGAGTTTGGATATTTCCCCTCCAGTTCTCCTGGAGTCTCACGAGTCACTCCCAAAGCACTGCCGAGACAGACCGATTGGCGCATGTAACCAAGCAGCCCCAGAGGGCCTCATTAATTAGATCCTGCAATGTAAATAGAAGCGGCAGAGGGACATTCCACAGCAGTGATGTCAGGTCAGGAGTGGGATCTTTTACATCCGCATGTGTTTTAATAGCTCTCAGTATAAACCCTGTTTATTTCTCTATGACGTGTGATGTTGACTGTTTGTAAAATAATTAGTGTTGCTGTTCCTGGCAGCTGATGAGATCTATGGGTTGACCTTCAGTCTGGGACCCTGCCTGAAACCCTAGCTCCCCGGAAACCCAACACCATTTGGAATGGCATCGTTGTCACGGTAATCTCTCCTGCCTCCAGAATGGAAAACAGGGTCTCACAGGGAACAAGGTTCCCGGGTCCAGGAACTGGTCAGGTCAGGGGTCCACCAGCCACTTGTGGCACTGATTCCTAATCCAGGCTGGGACAGTGGTGTCTGTGCTGAGGAAGGGCTGCTCTGATGTGTGGGTTGTCCTGTCGCACTGTCTCTGCAATGTCGGAGGCTGAAGGGAGACCTGATCAAACTTTATAAAGTTATGAGAGGCATAGATACAGTAGACAGAGTCTTTTTCCCGGGGTCGAAATGTCAAATACTAGAGGACATGCATTTAAAGTGAGGGGGGAAAGTTCTTTACACAGAGAGTGGTGGGTGCCTGGAACGGCTGCCAGTGGTAATGGTGGAAACAGATACGACAGTGGCGTTTAAGAGGCTGTTAGACAGACACATGAGTGTGCAGGGAGTGGAGGGATGTGGATCACGTGCAGGCAGAAGGGATTAGTTTAACTCAGCATCATATTCAGCACAGACATCGTGGGCAAAAGGCCCCTTCCTGTGCTGTGCTGTTCTGTGTTCTTCAGAGACCACAGGCTTAAGGTGAGAGGAAGGAGTTTTAAAGGAGATCTGAGGGGTCAGTTTTCACACAGGGAGTGTTTGATACCTGGAACATGCTGCCAGAGGAGGCGTTGGAATCAGGTACAATCACTATGTGTGAGAGGTGTTTAGACAGACACTTACATGGACAAGGTGGGGAAGGATACGGTCCTAATGCAGGCAAATGGGATGAGTGTGGATGGGAAAAAAGGTTAGCATGGACGTGATGGGCTGAAGGGCCTGTTTCTATTCTGTTATGGTTCTACGACTCTAATGTCACCAAAGCTCTTGTCTGCTGTTTATGGGAGCTTGCTGTGCTCTGCCGTCCTTCCACATTCCTGCAGTCACTGCACTCCAGAAGGAAACCATTGATGTGAAGCTTTGGTATGATCTGAAGTTGTGAAAGGTCAAAGTCAAAGTCGGGTTTATTGTCATCTTCACAAGACCATGTGAGCACAGGTGCAATGAAAGACTTACCTGCAGCAGCATCACAGGCACAGAGCATCAGGTACACAACATTCATAAGATAAACATAAACATAAATTATGCACAATTTTTACAAGAAAACACAATTAGATCAAAAAAAAAGAGTCCATTTCAGTGCAAAGCGATCATAATGTTGCTAAACTGTAGTGATTAGGGCTGTGCTGGTTGGTTCAAGAACTGAATGGTTGAAGCTGGTCTTGAACCTGGTGGTGTGGGACTTCAGGCTTCTGTACCTCCTGCCCGATGGGAGCTGTGAGAAGATGGCACGGCCCGGATGGTGGGGATCTTTGATGATGGACATTGCCTTCCTGAGGCAGAGCCTCCTGTAGATACTCGTGATGGTGGGGAGGGATGTGCCCATGATGTATTGGGCTGAGTGCACGACTCTCTGCAGCTTCTTACATTCCTGTGCATTCGAATTGCCGTCCCAGACCGTGATGCAACCAGTCAGGACACTTTCAACAGTACATCTGTAGAAGTTTGTTAGAATGTTCGGTGACAAGCCGAACCTCCTCAACCCTCTAAGACACTGGTGCACCCTCCTTGTGATTGCATCTATGTGCTGGGCTCAGGACAGGTTGCCCGATATGTTAAGCCCCAGGAATTTAAATGCTGACTCTCTCCATCGCTGACCCCTCAATGTAGACCGGTGGACGTTTGCCCTCCTTCCCCTTCCTGAAGTCAACAATCAGCTCTTTAGTTTTGCTGACACTGACTGAGAGGTTGTTGTGGTAGCACCACTTGCTCCAGTAAGCTGACTCATCGCCACCTGTGATTCGTCTGATAACAGTAGCGACGTCGGAGAGTTTGAAGATTAGTACTGGTTTAATATTGTCACATGTACTGAGGTACAATGAAAAACTTGTCTTGCATACCGTTCATACAGATCAGTTCATTACACAGTGCATTGAGGTAGTACAGGGTAAAACAATAACAGAATGCAGAATAATGTGTTACAGTACAGAGAAAGTGCAGTGCAGGCAGACAATAAGGTGCAAGGTCATAACGAGGTAGATTGTGAGATCAGGAGTCCATCTTATTGTACTAGAGAACCGTTCAATAGTCTTATAACAGTGGGATAGAAGCTGTCCTTGAGCCTGGTGGTATGTGCTTTCAGGCTTTTGTATCTGTCTGATGGGAGGGGGAGAGAAGAGAGAATGTCCTGGGTGGGTGGGGTCTTTGATTATGTTGGCTGCTTTACTGAGGCAGCGAGAAGTGTAGACAGAGTCCATGGAGGGGAGGCTGGTTTCTGTGATGTGCTGAGCTGTGTCCACAATTCTCTGCAGTTTCTTGTGGTCCCGGGCAGAGCAGTTGCCATACCAAGCCGGGATGCATCTGGATAGGATGCTTTCTATGGTACGTTGATAAAAATTTGTGAGGGTCGATGGGGATATGCCAGATTTGTTTAGACTTCTGAGGAAGTAGAGGCGCTGGTGAGCTTTCTTGGCTGTAGTTGGACCAGGGCAGGCTATTGGTGATGTTCACTCTTGAAGCTCTCAACCCTCTCGATCTCAGCGCCGTTGATGTAGACAGGAGCGTGTACACCGCCCCCTTTCCTGAAGTCAATGACCAGCTCTTTTGTTTTGCTGACATTGAGGGAGAGGTTATTGTCATGACACCACGTCACTAGGCTCTCTATCTCCTTCCTGTACTCCAACTCATCGTTATTTGAGATATGACCCACTACAGCCAGGACATTTGTCCACAGGTCCATTGAGTAACGAAGACCTTTCCTATACTAGGAATGTAGAAGCAGTAGGCCATTCGGCCCCTCAAGGCTGCTTCACCACTCATGGGATCATGATTAATCCCATGTCTCACTCACTCTCCAAGCACAGTCGGTGATCTTCATTTCTGATTCTCTCTTGAGTCCAAAGATCCATCGATCTCAGCCTTGTAAATACGAGCATCCATGGGAGATTGGCTCCCTCTGCTGGGGGATTGTTCCCTCCCAGATCTATCCCTCTCTTTCTCTCTCCCCCTCTCCCTCTCCCTCTCTTCCTCTCCCCCTCTTCCTCTCCCCCTCTCCCTCTCCCTCTCTCCCTCTCCCTCTCTCCCTCTCTCCCTCTTACAACCTGTCTTCCTTTTTAAACAATTCTATTCCGGTTAGGACTGTGTCTGACCTCCAAGTATCTGATCTACAGTAATAGAGTCCATGGAAACAGGCCCTTTGGCCCAACTCGTCCATGCCAACCATGTTGCCCAGTGAGCTGGTCCCATCTGCCTGCGTTTGGCCCATAGCCCTCTAAACCTCTCCTCTCCATGTCCTTATCTAGATGGCTTTTAAATGTTGCTAATGTGCCTGCCTCAACCACTATTTCTGGCAGCTCATTCCAAATACGCACCACCCTTTGTATTGAAGAAGCTGCCCCTGACGTCCCTTTCAAATCTCTCACTGCTGATCTCTTGTTTTTAGCGTCCCCTCCCTGGGAAAAAGACTGTGTGCTTTCACCCTGTTTATTCCCCTCGTGATCTTGTATACCTCTATCAGGTCACCCCTCAATCTCCTGCATTCCAGGGAATAAAGTCCTAGGCTACGTAACGTCTCCTTGTAACTCCAGGCAACATCGTGGTTAACCTTTGGGGGCCTCAGTCTCATCAGCATGGCCTCTGATTTATTCATCAAATTTTTATCCAGGATCTCAACCCCTCTGAAGCCCTCCCCTCTCTGTCTCTGCCATCACTCCAGCCCCACCATAGTCCAGGACCTTGGTCCATCTCCAGTTCTTGCCTCTTCAAGACCGAGTTTAATTTCTCCGCCAGCCAAGCCTTCAGCTGAGACACCCCTTCAATCCAGATTTGGTGCAGTGAGTTGAGCTGCTGCCTCACAGCTCCAGAGGCCCAGGTTCAGTACTGACCTCGAGTGCTGTCTGTGTGGAGTTTGCACGTTCTCCTTGTGGCCACCTGGGTTTACCCCCGGGTGCTCCAGCTTCCTCCCACATCCCAAAGTTCTAGTTCAGTGGGTTAATTGGCTGCTGTAAGTTGCCCCCATTGTGTGAGTGAGGGGTAGAATCTGGGGGGAGTTGATGGGAAACTGGGGGAGTTAGGGGAGGATTAGTGAGGATCCCGAGGAGCCACCTGGACGAAGTTGTGCCTCTGACAGCAGATGCACAATAAATGCACAATAAATGCAGAGCTTTTTAGTTTTTAGCTTTTTAGTTCGGTCGTGGAAATGATACAGATATGATGAAGGGGGAACTACATGAGGGAGAATGGAAGAGATGGTTTACTGACGGGGTTGGATAGAGACAAGATAAAGATGCACGGGATCCATGGTGACTTGACTGGGTTCAGGGTTGGTGTGCTCACAGAGACAGAGGGCAGCGGTTGTTGAAGCCATTCACCAATCAGTGCTGAAGTAGAGGTCCATTAACAACAAGGTGTATTTCAGAGCTCAACCTAACTGATGCATCAGGAGAACCCAGACCATTACCTGGTTTACAGAGTTGTGGGAATATAAACCATTACAGAGCTTAGCATACGCCATCAATGTTCCGTAAACACAATGTTGTCAGGCACACCACGACAATACATTTTACCGCAGAACAAGAACACATTGTCCTTACTTGTGCAACTGCAACATCGCTAAACCTGCCAAACTCTGTTAACCTGCCTAATTATATTAACTGGCTAATCGTCCCTCTTACAGTCCTGAACCTGCCTGACGATATTATTCTCCTAGCTGTCCCTCTCACAGCAGTGGAAGGGTGTTATTTCTGGCTGGAGGTCGTAACCTGGACTACACCGTGTGTACAGTTTTGGTTACCCTGTTATAGGCATCATTAAACTGGAAAGATTGCAAAGAAGATTTATGAGAATGTTGCCAGGACTTGAGGGCCTGAGTTACAGAGAGAGGTCAGGCAAGCTGGGATTTTATTCCTTGGAGTGAAGAAGACTGAGGGTTGACCTGATAGAGGTGTATAAAATCATGAGGGGTATAGATAGGGTGAACGTGCACAGTCTTTTTCCCAGGATAGGGGAGTATAAAACTGGAGGGCATGAGTGTAATGCAAGAGGGGAAAGATTTACAAGGGACCTGAGAGGCAATTTCAAACAGAGGGTGGTGCGAACAGGCTGCCAGAGGAAGTGGTTAAGGTGGGTATATTAAAAGGCAAGGTCAAACTCAAGTTTATTGTCAGATGCACAAGTCTATGTGTGCACAGGTGCAATGAAAAACTTACTTGCAGCAGCATCACAGGCACAGAGCATCAGATAAGCAGCATTCAAAAGAAAGTCATAAATTAAACATAAATTATACACAATCTTTACAAGAAAGAACACAATTAGAACAAAAAAGTCCTTTGTAGTGCAAAGTGATCAAAGTGGTCATTTAAAAGTCATTCGGACAGGTTCATGGATAGGGAAGGTTCAGAGGGATATGGGCCAAACACAGGCAAATGGGACTGGCTTAGGTGGGCATCTTGGTCAGCATGGGCAAATTGGTCCGAAGGGCCTGTGATATGACTATATCTGGAACGTGCTGCTGGAGGAGGTGGTGGAATCAGATACAAATACTCCGTTTAAAGGTATCTGGAGAGACACGTGAATAGGCAGAGAAGGTACAGACCTAATGTGCGTAAATGGGATTAGTGTAGATGGACAAAAAGGTCAGCATGGACAAGTTGGGCCGAAGGGCCTGCTTCTGTGCTGTACGATTACATAGAACATAGAACAGTACAGCACAGAACAGGCCTTTCGGCCCACAATGTTGTGCCGACATAGCTATTCCCTCCTACCTACAGAATGCCCATGTCCCTCCATTTTCCTCTCATTCATGTGCCCATCCAAGCCCCTCTTAAAAGTCCCCAATGAATTTGCCTCCACCACCCTATCAGGAAACGCATTCCAGGCATCCACCACTCTCTGAGTAAAAAAAGTACCCCTCATGTCTGTTCTGAACCTACTCCCTCTCACCTTAAATGCATGCCCTCTGGTATTGGATCACTCAATAATGGGAGAAAGATATTGCTTGTCCACCCTATCTATGCCCCTCATAATTTTATACACTTCCAACAGATCACCCCTCAGCCTTCGCCGCTCCAGAGAAAAGAGCCCAAGTTTGTCCAGCCTCTCCTGATAGCACATGCCCTCTAATCCAGGCAGCATCCTAGTAAACCTCCTCTGCACCCTCTCTAAAGCCTCAACATCCTTCCTGTAGTGAGGTGACCAGAATTGCACATAATACTCTAAATGCGGCCTAACCAGAGTTCTATAGAGATGCATCATAACTTCTTGACTCCTATACTCAATACCCCAATTAATAAATGCAAGCATTCCATAAGCCTTCTTAACCACCCTATCTACCTGTGTAGCCACTTTCAATGAGTCATGGACTTGCACCCCAAGGTCTCGCTGCTCTTCAACACTGTTAAGGGCCTTGCCTCTTGACATTAGTCCTACCAAGGTGCAACACCTCACATTTACCCGGGTTAAACTCCATCTGCCATTTCTCTGCCCACATCTGCAGCTGATCTCTCACGCTGTGTCCGTCGCCAGTCTTCCACACTATTCACAGCTCCACCAATCTTGGTATTGTCTGCAAACTTACTAACCCATCCATCAACATACTCATCCAGCTCATTTATGTACGTCACAAACAGCAGAGGTCCCAGCACAGATCCCTGCGGAACACCATTACTCACAGGCTTCCAGCCCGAATAAGTCCCTTCAACCACCACCCTCTGTCTCCTGTGGGCAAGCCAGTTCTGGATGCACACAGCCAATTCTCCACTGACCCCATGCATCCCAACTTTCTTGATCAACCAATTATGTGGGACCTTGTCAAATGCCTTACTGAAGTCCATATAGACGACATCCACAGCTCTACCTTCATCAATCTCTCTCGTCACCCTGTCAAAAAACTCAGCCAGGTTAGTAAGACATGACTTGCACCGTACAAAGCCATGCTGACTTTCCCTAAAAAAGCCATTGGATTCCAGGTGTTCGTATATTCTATCTCTAAGAATTTCCTCCAGCAATTTCCCGACAACTGACGTGAGACTCACCAGTCTATAGTTCCCTGGATTTTCCCTTGTTCCTTTCTTAAATAGAGGAACAACATTAGCCACTCGCCAGTCCTCCGGGACCTCACCCGTGGTCAAAGAGGACACAAAGATACTGGTCAAGGCCCCAGCAATTTCCTCTCTCATCTCCCTCAGTAACCTGGGGTATATCCCATCAGGCCCCAGGGACTTATCCACCTTAATACTGTTTAGGAGACCTAACACTACCTCCTCATTGACCTCTAAATGCCCTAACATGTTTCCACCCTCAGTTCCAATTTCTGTGTCCTGCATGTCCCTTTCCTAGGTAAATACTGATGAGAAATACTCATTCAGAACCTCAGCCATATCCTCTGCATCCAAACATAGATTTCATTCTACATCCTTAAGTGGTCCTACCCTTTCCCTCGTTATCTTCTTATTCCTTACAGAGGTATAGAATGCCTTTGGATTCTCCTTAATCCTACTTACAAAGGACTTTTCATGGCTGCTCCTGGCTTTCCTAATTCCTTTCTTGAGTTCATTTCTAGCTTCTCTATAGTCCTCATGTGCTCTGTCTGATCCTAACTCCCGAAGCTCTACATACTTGTCCTTTTCCTTCTTGGCTGAGTTCATCACTTCTCTGGACATCCAAGGTTCCCTTATTTTCCCATTCACGTCCTTCCCTCTAATCGGGACAGACCTATCCTGTACTCTGTGTATTTGATCCTTAAACACTTCCCACATGCTCGACTTGGACCTAGCTAGTTCCTGCCTTATGCCTTCATAATTAGCCCTGCTCCAATTTAAAACACTCCTGCTAGCCCCATACCTATCCTTATCTGTAGCTATCCTGAGTGTTAATGAGCTGTGGTCACTGTTCCCCAATTGCTCACCCACTGATAGGTGAATCACCTGGCCAGGCTCATTAGCCAGGTCCAGAATAAGCCTCTGCCCTTGTTGGACTGTCAACATATTGACTTAAGAACCCCTCCTGGATACACCTAACAAATTCTGCCCCATCTAACCCCCTTGCTCTAAAAAGGTCCCAATTTATATCAGGGATGTTGAAGTCTCCCATGGCCACAACGCTGTAATTTTTACACATTTCCCTAATCTGTCTGCATATCTGTTCCTCAATGTCCCGGCGGCTATTGGGAGGTCTATAGTACATCCCCAAGAGAGTGATTGCACCCTTCCTATTCCTGAGTTCTACCCACATAGACTCTGTGTCCGAGCCCTCCATTATGTCTCCCTGGAGTGCAGCTGATAGAACATAGAACAGCACAGTACAAGCCTTTCAGCCCACGATGTTATGCCAATATTTTATCCTGGTCTAAGATCTATCTAACCCTTCCCTACCACATAGCCCTCCATTTCTCTATCATTCCTGCGTCTATCTAAGAGACTTTTAAATGTCCCTAATGTACCTGCCCCCACAACTTCTGCCGGCAGTGCGTTCCACGCACCCACCACACTCTGTGTAAAAAAACTTACCCCTGACAGCCCCCTTTTATCTTCCTCCAATCACCTTAAAATTATATCCCCTCGTGTTAGCCATTGTCACCCTGGGAAAAAGTCTCTGACTGTCCACTCGATCTATGCCTCTTATCATCTTGTGCACCTCTATCAAGTCACCTCTCATCCTCCTTCTCTCCAAAGAGAAAAGCCCTAGCTCACTCAACCTACCCTCATAAGACATGCTGTCCAAAATCCTGGTAAATCTCCTCTTCACCCTCTATAAAGCTTCCACATCCTTCCTATAATGAGGTGACCAGGATTGAACACAATACTCCAAGTGTGGCCTAACCAGAGTTCTATGGAGCTGCAACATCACCTCCCGGCTCTTGAACTCAATACGGCCAACACACCATATGCCTTCTTAACAACCCTATCGACCTGCGCGGCACCCTTGAGGGATCTATGGATGTGGATGCCAAGATCCTCTGTTCCTCCACACTGCTATATGTCCTGCCATTAACCTTGTATTCTGCCTTCAAATTCAATCTCCCGAAATGTATCACTTCACACTTATCCGGGTTGAACTCCATCTGCTACTTCTCAGCCCAGCTCTGCATCCTATCAACATCCTGTTGTAACCTACATCAACCTTCTACACTATCCACAACACCACCAACCTTTGTATCATCAGCAAACTTACTAACCCACCCTTCCACACCCTCATCCAAGTCATTTATAAAAATTACAAAGAGCAGGGGTCCCAGAACAGATCCCTGCACAACACCACTGGTCACTGACCTCCAGTCAGAATACACTCCATCTAACACCACCCTCTGTCTTCTATTGATGAGCCAATTCTGAATCCACACAGCCAAGTTTCCCTGGATCCCATGCCTCCTGACATTCTGAATGAGCCTTCCATGAGGAACCTTATTAACACCTTACTGAAATCCATGTACACCACATCCACTGCGTGACCTTCATCAATGTCACATCCTCAAAGAATTCAGTCAGGCTCGTGAGGCACGCCCTACCCCTCACAAAGCCATGCTGACTGTCCCTAATCAGCCTCTGCTTCTCTAAATGCCCATAAATCCTGTCCCTAAGAATCTTCTCCAGTAATTTGCCCACCACTGAAGTAAGACTCACTGGTCTGTAATTCACAGGGTTATCCCTACTCCCTTTCTTAAACAAAGGAACAACATTTGCCACCCTCCAATCATCCGGGACTACTCCTGTGGCCAGTGAGGACGCAAAGATCATCACCCAGGATGCAGCAATCTCTTCCCTCATTGCAAACTCCCCCTCTTTTACTCTGCTCTCTATTCTTCCTAAAACTTTGAAACCCTGGTACATCGATCACCCATTCCTGTCCCTTCCTCTATCAAGCCTCTGTAATGGCCACAACATCGTCGTTCCGTGTACTGATCCATGCTCTAAGTTCATCACGCTTGCCCATAATACTCTGATTCTGTGACTCTTTGTCCTTATTGAATAGCAGAATGGACATTGGGGCCAAATGGGCACCTCCTGTTTCTGATGTTCAGTGAGCAGTGCTGTCACCTGGTTCGATCATTCACTTCTGCTGAGCACACACATCTAAGCTGACCCTCTCTGTGCCGCACTGTCTGAGACACCATCGGTTCGACAAGATGGAGTCAAAGCAGAAAATGCTGGAAACACTCAGCAGTTTAGTCAGCACCCGTGGAAAATGAAACAGTTTAGTTTCAGGTTGAAGACCCTTCATGGTTCAATTTTTTTCTTTTATTTTAAAGCCAAAGAGACGGGTCCAGGGACTGGGAATTCTGGAGACGAGAAGTCTGCAGTTTGGGGTGAGGAGTCCTGTCCAAAGCAATGGGCATGGCGGAAGAAGAGTTCAATGTCACGTCGAGCTTGGAATTCCTTCAGCTGAAGGCGTAGGGGGATGAAGCTGAGGCCTCTGCTGAGGACCGATGGTTCGGGATCAGAGAGGGGAGGATCAGAAGGGATGGTGAAAGGCTGGGACGGGATATTGCTACAGGAGAGATGTGGTCATGAGGGAAAAGGGAGAAAGGTTGGGCGGGATATTGGTGGCAAAAGCTGCTGGAATTTCCAATCTTTGATGTCTGGAGAAAAGTCTGTTGTAGCAATGAATGTGATGAAGAATAAAGTGGAACTGTGGACCATCTCAGTTCGGGTAGAGGGGTGGACGGGTCCAAGGATGGGAAAGGTTAAGGGGGATATGGGTCAAACGCGGGTAAGTGGAACCAGCTTAGATGGGCATCTTGGTCGGCATGGATGAGTTGGGCCAAAAGGCTTGTTTCTGAGCTGTGTGACTCTGCGACAACTTTGAGATAGAGAGAGTTGGTGTTGTTGCAGAGAGGCGTCAAGTGTATGCACTTGACAATGCATAGTTTAAAGTGTGGATCACAGGACCACAAGAAATGCAGGATAGTTTGAACACCCCTGTGATCCTGGGTGGGTCAGAATTGTGAAGAGGGGAATTTCAGATGGAATCCAGATGTGGGCTGAATCAGAGCTGGACACATTTTCTCGGGAAAGAGATGGGGCTGTGGAATTGAGGTTTGGTTAACACCTTATTGAAGACAAGAAGGAGAAGAGAAACCATTGGGGGTGAACAAGGCAAAGGGAAATCCCACTGGTGGGACAACTTCAAGCTTGGCATTCCTGGAATTCAACAGTGAGTGTAAATTTAAAAAATGCAAACTAAGGAGTGATTTCTTCTTAAGTGAAATCAAAAACCTAACAGAATTATTCCCAAGAAGAGCAGGGGAATTTTCCCAACACTCTAAAATTTAGTCCCCAAGCTTGATCACCAGAACAGCAAGGCTTTGACCGAAGGTCGGCAGCTCCTTTCCTCCCACAGACGCTGCTCGACCCGCTGAGTTCCTCCAGCAGGTGGCTCATCCACTACAAGTGGGATCTTGCTGTGCCACTGTTGGCCATTTACTTCCAACAGTACCACTTTCGAGTGTGCTGAGGCTGTGAAATCAGCTCAGGTCGCACAGATGGCAATTATTTCTTTCCTGCTCCGACTCTGGGGCCAGTTCCAGTGAAGGGTTGGTCCAGAGTAGAGGGGCCGAACGGCTGTCCCCGCGCAGTCGCACAGGCGGCGCCTCTGACCGTCCGGTCGCACGATCGGTGATCGATTGTGCCGCCTGCGCTGAGCCCGCCGCAGCCGCGTTCGCTGCGGCGCTCGATTGCGGGCCCTGGTTTCCGCGGCAGCGGCGGGAGGAGCGGGAGCGACCCCGGCGCCGGCGGGAGGTAGGCCCGGGCCGGGCGGTCCCGGGGACGGCGGGCGGGCGGGCGGCCGCAGCGCAGGGGGGGGAGGTGGGCTCCGTGTCCGCCGCCACACCGCCCGTCGGCCCGGGGGGGTCCGCGGCCCCCTTGCTCCCTCCATCTAGAACCTTCCACAAGATGGCGGCCGGGCCCCAGGCGGCGGCCTCGGCGGGAGGGGACACTGGGGGAGGGACTGTGGGGCCGGGGGGGGGGGGGGACGAGGAGGGGGGAGAGGAGGGGGTCGGGCAGTGTGATTGGGCATTTACCATGTTGGAGATTACCACCGCCTCCGCCTCCCTCCCCCCCGCCCGGATCCTCCTCCCCACCCCTCCCCCCCGCCCAGATCCCCCCTCCTCCACCCCCACCCTCCCCCCCGCCCAGATCCCCCCGCCCAGATCCCCCCTCCTCCACCCCCACCCCTCCCCCCCGCCCAGATCCCCCCTCCTCCACCCCCACCCCTCCCCCCCGCCCAGATCCCCCCTCCTCCACCCCCACCCCTCCCCCCCGCCCAGATCCCCCCTCCTCCACCCCCACCCCGCCCGCCCGCCCAGATCCCCCCACCCCTCCCCCCCGCCCAGATTCCCCCTCCTCCACCCCCACCCCTCCCCCCCGCCCAGATCCCCCCACCCCTCCCCCCCGCCCAGATTCCCCCTCCTCCACCCCCACCCCTCCTCCCCCGCCCAGATCCCCCCACCCCTCCCCCCCGCCCAGATTCCCCCTCCTCCACCCCCACCCCGCCCGACCAGATCCCTCCTCCTCCTCCACCCCCACCCCGCCCAGATCCCCCACCCCCACCCCTCCCCCCCGCCCAGATCCCCCCTCCTCCACCCCCACCCCTCCCCCCCGCCCAGATCCCCCCTCCTCCACCCCCACCCCGCCCGACCAGATCCCTCCTCCTCCACCCCCACCCCGCCCGCCCAGATCCCCCCTCCTCCACCCCCACCCCTCCCCCCCGCCCAGATCCCCCCTCCTCCACCCCCACCCCGCCCGACCAGATCCCTCCTCCTCCACCCCCACCCCGCCCGACCAGATCCCTCCTCCTCCACCCCCACCCGACCGACCAGATCCCCCCTCCTCCACCCCCACCCCGACCGACCAGATCCCCCCTCCTCCACCCCCACCCCGCCCGACCAGATCCCTCCTCCTCCACCCCGCCCGACCAGATCCCTCCTCCTCCACCCCCACCCCGCCGACCAGATCCCTCCTCCTCCACCCCCACCCCGACCGACCAGATCCCCCCTCCTCCACCCCCACCCCGACCGGATCCCCCCTCCTCCACCCCGCCCGACCGGATCCCCCCTCCTCCACCCCGCCCGACCAGATCCCCCCTCCTCCACCCCGCCCGACCAGATTCCTCCTCCACCCCCCCCGACCAGATTCCTCCTCCACCCCACCCCCCCTCGCCCGGTCCCCACTCACACTTCTTCCCCCTCCCCAGCATACCCCCTCTCTCCACCTATTCTCTAAATCCCCCCTCCTTCCATCCCACGCCTGACCCACTACCACTCACTTCCCCATTTTCTTTCCTCGGTTGATAATTTCTGACTAGCCTGCGAATGTCTGGTTTCCTCACTCACCGTTCTGCCGTACGCTGCCCTCTCCCAAGGTGCCCTCATGGGGCTGCCACACTGGTGGTGGTTGGAAGGGGTGGATGTACGTGGGGCAGCCTTTGGTTTGGTCTGGGCTGGGGTTTAGCTGTCAGAGATGGGGTGAGTTTGGTGGGAAGCATCTGTTTATCTTGAATCCTGGGCTGTGCTGACCCATGAGGGCAGCTTTCTCAAATCTTAGACTGATGTTAACTGTATTTTGCCATTAGCCTGCAAAGAAAATTGCAGTTTGGACTGAATTGAAATCATTCTTTTTCTCTATCTCAACAAAAATTTTCTCAAGTATTGTTCCAGTTGACAGTGGTGTGCAGATTAACAGCACAAATGTTTATTCACCCTGCTTCAGTTCTGGGAGCTAATCATTTCCTTCCACTTTGCCTGTGAAAGCACAAATGTAAACTTGATCTTAAATCTGTTTCTTTTTCTTCACTTTATAGTTATCTCCTAATTCTCCTCTAATTATAAACCTGGAAAAGATGGCATCCTGATCCAGGTGCTGTTTGTTCATTGCTATTTTCGAGAAAAACAAAATGAAGAATTTCTTCTTTAGAAATTTGTAGTTTGATTTAATTCAAGACAGTGTTCCTCTCTCTGAATTTTGGGGGTGAATTTGCTGCTCATGGACATTTTACCTTTCTAAACTGGGGTAACACTAATCTGCATCTATATGTTTTGGCATCAGCTTATCTCTTGAAAAGAATGGACTAAAGAATCCAAACTACATTATGGGTGGATCTGATAAAAGAATCTGTCTCACTAATTTGACTTTTAAAAACCAAATCTGTACCTAAATCTGGTATAAGAGAGTAGATCTGGGGTTATTTCTCCTGTAATCCTGAGGGTTGATCACTGGATTGTGAATTTAGTCCATTAAACTCTGTATATTAGAGGTGCCTTTGAATATGGGAGAAACATTCATTATATTAGGGCATCTGAAAAGGGGACCATAAGATAGCAGATGTGAACAACTGAGGTGAGGTTGAAGGAAGCCAACTGAATCAAGGTCACTGACGGCCTAGGGGGGGAAATGTGTGGTGGGTAGTGGTCAGCAGAAAGCCTACCGAAACCAATGCTTGGAGCTGAGTGCTTATCGAAACGGGGGAGAAGGTAGAGTGTGCAAGCGGATGTAGACACGTTCAATGATTGGCTGTTTAAGGAGCAAGGTGATGGCATTGAAGATAAGTGGACATTTCTGGAAGAAAGCTGGAGGCTAGCATCCTCGGGTGCTGGTTCAGGGAACAGTGACTGAAATCTGGAATTGGAGTGGGCTGTAACACATTTGGGCTACTTTTATGGGGATCAACAGCCTAATTAGTTGTGAGTGGGAGAAATCTAAGATGGTAAAGGTTATTGAAATGGAGTTACAAAAGGAACATGTACGTAGAATAGTACAGGGCAGATACAGACCCTTCAGCCCACGATGTTATACCAAAATAATTAAACTAGTAACTAAGCATCTAACTAAACTAATCCCTTCTGCCGACACAATGTCTATAGCCCTCCATTCTCTGCACATTCATGTGACTGTCTATGAGCCTCTTAAGTGCCTCTATTATGTTTTCCTTCACCACCACTCCTGCCAGCGCATTCTAGGCACCCACCACTCTCTGTTGCCCCCCCCCCCCCCACATCTCCTTTGTACTTATCCCCTCTCACCTTAAATGCATGCCCTCTAGTATTAGACATTTTGACCCTGTGAAAAAGATACCCGCTGTCTACTCTATGTAGGCCTCTCGCCATTTTATAAACTTCTATCAGGTCTCCCCTCAGCCTTCGCCACTGCAGAGAAAATAACCCGTTTGTCCAATGTCTCCTTATAGCTCATGCCCTCTAATACAGGCAGTGTCCTGGTGAACCTCTTCTGCACCCTCTCCAGGAAGGGTTAAGATAAAGAAGCTGGAGAGGCGGAGATTCAGTTAAGGATGGAAGAGCTGAGGTTTCAAAAGGGTGATATGTTGTTGATATCAGTGTTTCTTATGATACTAAATGTGTACTGGACTTGCCAGAATATAAATGGACCTGATCAGAACATAGTCATGAATTTGCAATCCTTATTCATTAGGGAGTAATGAAAGATCTTGACCAAGCAATATTTGGGAATTGCATCATGCGGCAATAGGAATTGCTTTGGGAGAGACAACAGTAAATGCTGTGTGAGCTGGAATAGAGGTCATGTCTGCTGTTTCACCAGGAGCCATTTAGCTAAGTTGGGATGAAAAATTTAGATCAGTTGCAATGTAGTGTATGCTAGCCTTTCTGAGAGCAAACAGTCTTTATTGTGGAGCAGAATCAGATTTATTTTGACTGATATATGACATGAAATTTGTTGTTTTGCAGTACAGTACAAAGATATAAAATTACTATAGACTGCAAAAGGAGTGCAAAACAAAGAGTAACGAGGTAGTGTTCATGGACCATTCAGAAATCTGATGGCAGAGGGGAAGAAGCTGTTCCTGAATCATTGCGTGTCGGTCTTCAAGCTCCTGTACCACCTCCCCGATGGTGGTAACGAGCAGAGGGCATGTCCCGAATGGTGAGGGTCCTTGGTGATGAATGTCACCTTCTTGAGGCACCACCTCTTGAAGATGTCCTTGATGGTGGGGAGCAGTAGTATATCCTCTTTCCAATTTGTCTCTGGATTTAGTGAATCGTATTTTACAACAACCTGCACACACATCACTGGGTGCCATCCTTAAAGACAATGCAAAATGATAATGCTCTTTTATGAAGCAAGAATTGATTTCTGCACTGTACATTCAAGTTTAATTATTCCTTGTGTTGTTGGGATGGTAGTTCAAAAGTGAGATGGAAGGTAACCAACTTTTCAGTGTTATAATAATCATAAGTTTCATGAATCATTAAAGTAAAATTGGTCAGTATCAGCAAAAATTTATGATATTCTCAATTCACAATTTCCATGTTAATTTCTGTCCTTTCACAATCCTAATGCTGCTGTTATGATGTAGGTCCAGTGCTCATTCCTTCTGTAGAATTCAGTGATCAGAGTTTGTGTTACAGGAGCAGTGAAAGGTAAGTGTGAAATGATTTAAAACAAAAAATCATGTGATGTAACAGATCTACCTATTGTACTGTGTTCATACTGAATGATATGCGCTGTTGAGTTTCTCTCCATGCCTCTACTCTTCCACTTGACCTCTGGGTTCTTTGGCCCTGGTCTCCTTGTGTGAAGGCATTTTGCAGGTCAGATCTTCACAGATATAATTATAGTCTTGTGCTTGCTGTTTGAAACTTTAACCCAGTTTTATAATGGAGGAGGTTTGATATTTTGGAGCCTTTATTGTATATCAGAATTTGTAGAGGAACAGTGCAAAACTTGATATTGAAGAGAAATTTCAGAAGATGCATGCAAGCAGAGTGGGAAGAAGGAGCATCAATGGATCTGGTTTGGATTGCAGTCTACAAGATGATGTAGAATGTGAGACTACGAGAAACATTTTCAACTATAACTATGTTTGAAGATACCATTTTATGTATGTTCAGAGGAAATATCAGCAAAAGTAGTTTGAAGAGGAGAATTTATATGCCCAGAAAATCATTCACAAGAACAATGTACGTTTGGAGATGCTTTGGATGTCAAATTACAGCTCTTGGCTACGCACAGTTTATTCAACACCATACTGCATCACTGTCTGAGGCAATGGCATTTCCTACCAAGCTGGCTGAGGTAACTTTCAGAACTGGCTTGTTACTTGGTAGATTATTCACCAATATATTTGAGCTATTCAGACAGTTGAAGAAATAGCAACTGAGTGGACAGCAAGAGACGTGCTGAATTGTCTGAAGATGATCCCTGAATTGATGTGCATGATGACCTTGAATGATGGTGGTATGCAGAATTTGTGAAGTTCATTGACTGAGTTTGTGGAAGTGGGCAACTTGTGGAAGAATGTATGAGCTTTTTTTGTTACTTACGCAGGGGATGTGCCTGGTAAAGCTCATGAACCAGGTGGTGAACCTGGCACCTTGTGTGGTGAATGCTTTCTGCAGTGTTGTCTGGTATGGAGTTCTAGTGTTCTGACCAATGATTTATTTCTCAGTTTTACTTTCATTTTTGGGACCTATCCACCATTGACAAAGGCATTTATTGGCCCTTGAGGAGGTGGTGGTGAGCTATCGTCTTGAACCACTGCAGTCCTTCTGGTGAAGGTGCTCTGGTGGTGCTGTTAGGGTGGAAGTTCCAGGATCCAGACCCAGTGACGATAAAGGACTGGTGATATATCTCCAAGTCAGGGTGGTGTGTGATTTTGAATTGAACATGCAGATTGTGGGGTTCCAATGAACTTGCTGCCTTTGTCCTCCTTGGTGCTAGGGGTTATGGGTTGGAGAAATGATGTTGGAATAGCCCGGGTGAGCAACTAGTGTATTTTGTAGGTGGTATCCACTGTGTGCTGGTGGTGCAGAGATTGACTGTTAAGGGTAGTTGTTTGCCCAGTCAAGTGGGCTGGATGGTGTTGGGCTTCTGAGTGTTATTGGTGTTGTACTCATTCAGGCAAGTGGAGAGCATTCCAGCAACTCCTGATTTGTGCCTTGTTGGGGCGTGAGAAGATGAGGCATGCTGCAGGATACACAGCCTCTGTCCTGCTCTGGCCAGGAGGATGTGTGAATTGGCTGACTTACTGGTGTTCCCATGTGCCTCGACTTTATAGATTAGATAATAAGGTTGAAAGATGCTGTTGTAGAAGCCTCGCTGAGTTGCTGAAGATGCTGCCATCATGGAATGCAAATGGAAGAGGAAATGACTATCCAAGGTGCTGGATGTGTGCCAACCAAGCAGGCTGCTTTATTCTTTGTGTTATTTCTGGAGTGGTGTTTGAATACACTTATCCAGGTAAGTGGATTGTATTCCATTACACTCCTGATATGCCTTGTAGATGTTGGAAAAGCTTTCTGGAATCTTGGAAGAATACCTACCCTTTGCCATAGTATACTTGTGTCTGGTTCACTTGGGTTTCTGATCATTGGCAACCTCTGGAATGCTGGTGTCGAATTTAGTGATGGTAAAACTGTTGCACTTCCAGATGAGTGGTTAAAATGCCTCGTGTTGGAACGGGCCATTAACCTGTTACTTGCCGCCACAACCCATCCATGAAAATTCTCTGTCTTGCTGTGTGCTTGGAAAGATTATCATTAAGGAAATGGAATTGAATATCTGGCAACCAGCAGCAAATGTGCAGAAGAAGAGATGGCCATTGAAGCAGGAAGAGATGGGGCTAGGCTGCTGCAGTGAGGAACATGTCTTGGGGCCAAGATGATTGGACCCCAATGACCATCATCTTCTATGTGATGTATGACTCCCAACTAGTTGAGACCAGTTTAGAAAGGCTCTGTTGATGTTGAGAGCAGCCTCTCTCACCACACCTGGAAATCTTCTGCCTCAGTTTGCATCAGGATTGTAATGGGTCTGGTACTAAATGGTCCTGGTGGTACCCAAACTGAGCCTTGGTGAACAAATTATTTGGAAGTGTTATTACATAGCAGTTATTACAATAACTTGGCTGCTTGAGAGTAGACTGGAGGGCAGTTGGTGGCTGATTAAATTTGTTCCTTTATAAAATGTTTGATTTTCCTGGGTGTCAGCATTGTAGTTATGCACAGTTCAGCTGAAGTTATGACTGGCTCTGGAGCATGTTTTTAGCACTACAGCTGTTAGCTATTTCCTGTGCATTCAGTTGTTTCATTATCACTTTGTAAATGGAATCTGTGATGCGAACCTCGAGGAAGCTGAGATGGATGGCTAAAATAGGAACACAAAATGCTGGAAACATTCAGCAGGTAAGGCAGCATCTGTGGGAAGCGAAACAGAGTGAACATTTCAGGTAGAAGACTCTTCCTCAGCTGGAGTCTTTGCTGTTAAGACTAATGCACTGCATGGTCTAAAGAGTGGTCATACCTTGCAATACTGCTGTCAACATATGCACCTTCAACAGGTAGGTAAATCAAGTCTTTCCCTTGTTGGTTCTCACTTCTTTCATGGTTCGGCTCTGACCTTCAGGAGTTGCATAACTGAGTCGGTACTGTTGCTGATTTTGATGGTTATTGAACTTGGAAGGATTGCTTCTTCATATTCTGAGCCAATGCTTTCGACTCTTCTCTTGGATTGTATGCCACCGTTGTCGGCACTGGTGGGTTTGCTCTGCCAGTGGGATGGTGATTGAAGAGCCTTGGATTATGTTTCACTGCGTGTTTCAGGATTGTGGAGATTCACGGTCTACACCGGCATTTATTCTCCATCTCTTCTTACTGGTCTGTGGAATAGTTCTCCCAATCTGGCCATCTGGAAACACTCAGTGGATCAGGCTGCATGTGTGGAAAATTAACATTTCAGCTTGAAGATCCTCAGTCGGTTCTGATGAAGCATTGTCAACCTGACAAGTTAATTCTTTGTCCACAGATGTTGCCTGACTTGCTGAATGTTTCCAGCATTTTCTATTTTTATATCCAGGGACTTAGTGTTGACAGAATGTAATTTTTATAGTGTGCAAATCCAATGCCTTTCTGTGGTTTTATGAAGTAAAATTTTGATAATCTGCTATCTGACCATTCAGAAATCCTGATGGTTAGGCATCTGGTTCACCAGGTATGAAGACACTAGGATCCAGAGTCCAGCCTTCTGTTTGTGTGTTTCCTGGATCTCACTGAGGGCTGCACTGCCCCTGAAACTGACCAAGTTCAATAGAGTTCAGTGGTAGGGAAGCTAATGGAAAAATTCTTAGGTAGAGGATTCATGATCACTTGAAAGGCGGGGACTGACTAGGGGGAGTCGACATGGTTTTGTGCATGGGAAATCCTGCCTTATAAAGCTGATTGGGTTTTTTTGAGGTTATAAGAAAATTGATGAAGGCAAGGTGGTAGATGGGTTATATGTGGACTTCAGCAAGGCTTTTGATGAGGTCCTGCGTGGTAGGCTGGTTCAGAAAGTTAAGACTCAAGGGGTCTAAGGTATTTTGGCAAACTGGAGGCTGAGGGGCGACCTTAGAGATTTATACAATTCTGAGCATAGGGTAGATAGCCTTTTTCCAAGGGTAGAGGAGTCTAAAGCTACAGGTTTAAGGTGAAGGGGAAAGATTTAAAGGGGACCTGAGGGGCAAGTTTTTCCACACAGGGTGGTGGGTATATGGGACAAGCTGCCAGAACAGGTAGAGGCAAGTAAAATCACAGCATCAAAAACCATTTGGGCAGATTCATGGATAGGGAAGGAATAGAGGGATATGGGCCAAATGCAGGGAAATGGGACTGGCGTAGGTAGGCATCTCGGTTGGCATGGACGAGTTGGGCTGAATGGCCTGTTTCCATGCTATGTGAGTCTGCCTCTATGAAAATTCATTATAATAGTTGGTAACATCAGAGAAAATCTACTTAAAAGTGTGGGGAATTAAGATGAATCCAGTAGTGCAGAAAGTCTGCTAGTTTGGCACCACCAATGTCCTAGGTGTGCTGGATTAATGGAGTTTTACTGTACTTTTTTCAATTTCAGAGTGCTGTTTGTTCAGTCACTTTTCCTTTGGGTCTGTAGTCACAAATGGACTAGACCAATAAGGATAGAAGATTTCCTTTCTTGAGGACATAAGTGATGTGGTTACCATTACTGATACTGTATGGATTATATTTTATTGAATTTGAATACTTAATCTTCCAGGGTGGTATTTAAACATATAATTAATTCAGGTTTCACAATGTACCTGGTAAAACTAACCACTTGCAATTCCGCTTTGGTCATAAATATTTGCTTTGCTTCCAAGATGAGAATTGTTTCAGTTATTCCTCGAGGGAGGCATGTCGGTGCAGTGGTTAACACTGCTGCCTCTTGGCTCCAGGGGCCTGGGTTCGGTCCAGGCCTCAGGTGCTGTTTGATGGATGACTGGCAGAGGTTAAAGGGGCAGGCAACAGGAGGCTCAGGGTCATTCCTGCAGACTAAATGCAGGTGCTCTGCAAACCAATCATGTAGTTAGGTTTCCGTGGCAGAAGAGACTACATTGTGAACAACAAATGCAGTACATGTGATTGGAAGAGGTGCAAGTGAATTGTTGCTTCACTTGGAAGGACTGTTTAGTTCCTTGGATGTTGGAAGAAAAGAGGTGAAAGGACAGGACATCTCCTGTTGTTGCATGGGAAAGTACCACAAGATGGGGAGTGGTTGGTGCGGACAGAAGAATCGACCAGGTAGTTGTTAAAGGAGCAATCTCTTCAAAATGAAAGGGGAGGGGAATCTTTGTCCGGTGTTGGTTTCTTGGAGCTGGGAGAAGTTGCCAAACATGATCCATTGAATGTAGAGGCTGGTGGAGTGGAAGGTGAGTGCCATGGAATTCTGTTCTTGCTCTGTCCAGGTGAGGGATTGAGAGCAGAAGTGCAGGAAATAGATGAGATGCACCGTCAACGATTCTCTACTATGGGAGAGGGAAGTCACAGTTCAGGAAGTTCTTCAACAGAGTCAGGAACTGCGAGAATGGAATGAAGTCCTTACAAGGTGGGAGGAAGTGCAGTCAAGATAACTGTGGGGAATCTTGGATATTTATGGCTAGCTTATCCCTGAGATGGAGAGGGAGAGATCCTGGAAAAGGACGAGTTGGAGATGGACCATGTGAAGGTGAAAGAGTGGATGTTGGCAGCAAAAGTGTCATTTTCAAGTTGTACAGGAGTGCAGGCAGCAGCACCGATGTAGTCGTCCATGTACCGGTAAAGAGCTGAGGATGTGGGTCCAAGTAGGACTGAAACAAAGATTTGCATTGATCCCACTAAAGGAAATGCATAGTTTTAGGTTTATTCAGCATTTCCCACAGCTACATCTTTGGTCTAGAACATAGCACATAGAACTGTGACTGTGCCAACCACCATGACTGTGCCAACCACAATGTCAATTTAAACTAATCCCATCTGCCTTTGGGTGGTCTATCTCCCTCCATTCCCTGTCTGTTCATGTGCCTGTCTAAATGCCTCTTAAATGTTGCTATCATATGTGCTTCCACCACTTCCGTTGGCAGTGCAGTCCAGGCACCTACCACTCTGTGTGTGTGTGTGTGTCTGTGTCTGTGTCTGTTTACAAAAAAAACACACTAACAGGCTCATCAGCCCAGCTCGTCCGGGCCGGCCAAGTTGTCTACCTGAGCTAGTCCCATTTCCCCACGTTTGGCCCGTATGCTGTCTGTGTGTTTTAAACATTGTAATTGTACCCACCTCAACCGCTTCCTCTGGCAGCTCGTTCTGTACACCCACCACCCTCTGTGGGGTGGGGGGGAGTTGCCCCTCAGATCCCCTTTAAATCTTTCACTTTTCACCTTACACCTGCGACCTCTAATATATGACTTTTCAACCTGGGGATAAAGACTGACTAACTACCCTATCTATGCCTCTCATTTTATATAATTCTATCAAGTCACCACTCAGTCTCTGACACTTTAGAGAAAACACTCCAAGTTTGTCCATCCTCTCCTTATAGCTAATGCCCTCTAATCTAGGCAAGATCCTGGTGAACTCTTGGAGATGGGTATTAAAGTCTCCTTGTCCAGAATATTTGGCCTTCTCCCAAGAAGAATTCTTGGGAGAAGTTGTGGTTGAGAGAGAGTTGTGGTTAATGATAATTGTCATGAGGTTTCAGTTAACTGCTCAACTATGAGATTTCATAGGGTCTTCGCTGAGGACTTCCAGGGGCAAGGGAATAAGATATATTATCACTGACTCGGATGGCATGAAGTTTGTTTTGCCACACCTAACTAGAAAATACCCGAGGATGGTTATGGAGAAATCTGGAATGTTGACCAATGATGACTCTACTTATGAGCGAAATCAGGCTGTTCCTTGATTGATAAAAGTAATGTAAAAAAAATAGAAGCATAGACTTACTGGTCTGAGAGGCCTCCTTCTGTGGCATATCAATTCTCTAACTGACCACCCCCAACCCTTTTTAAAGTTTGTCAGTTAGCTTGGAATTGACCAGGTCTTGCTTATAGCTAATTCTTTGACCGTCCATTATTTCCCTTGTACTTTTATCTAGTCACAAATTACCTTTCAGAAATGCTATGGAATCAAGAATCAATTGAAAAGGAGAAATTAAAAGAAATTAATTTCTATAGCTCTTTTGTTTTTCTAATATTAACAGTAATTATTAATGTTAGTGACAAATTTCCGGGACCTGATGATCTGCATCCCAAAGTATTAAGAGGTAACCATAGAAAAGTTGGTTGTCATTAGGTTATGGAATGGTTCCTGGAGGGCGGCAAATATCGCTCCACTATTTAAAAAGGGGGCGGGGGAAGAAAATGGGGAACTGCAACCAGTTAGCTTAACATTAGTAATAAAGAAGATGCTAGAATCTATTGAGCAACGAGAGTGCTTTAGTTTAGGAATCTAACCAAATCCATGAGAATGTACTGTTTCTGAACTGTATACAGATTTTGTTTGCCAAGTGGGCTGGAATGTGTATTATCCTAAACCTTTTATTTCTTATTAGATACAGTAACACAAGATGTGGTAGCTGATGGGTGAACAAAGCTGATATGTAAGGATGGTTTCCAATAACATCTCATGTAAAAGAGAGGCAGGAACATTGAGAATTATCTTAAAGCTGAAGGATGTTAGAGAATAGAAGGCAGGAACGTCAGTATTATAGAAATCTAAGCTTTGGTTGGATGGGTTTAATTAAATGTGGTAAGAGAGAGGTGAATTAGGAGGGAGGTATGTGTCTCAGACTTTGAATTTTCAAAAAAAACAAGACAAGGTTCATGATAGGTATGACCCTGAGTAACATTATACAAGGGTGAGCCGAAAGCCTCCAGTCCTGATTGAGCAAATAACTGCAAAGGGTGTATAAACAAGGATCCTGGGGTGGTTCAGTAGCATGAACCCAGGACCAACACATGAGAGAATTCTAAGTAATGCCAGTAATGGGTAATATTGAGACAGGTTGCAAGTTCTTGTCTGTTGTTCTTTAAATATTATTGTCCACATCACTTGTCTATTTTCCAATATTGTTACTTAAGTACCAAAGTCTTGGTAACACTATTAGAGAGTATGTGGAAATGGGATACTTAGAAAATATTGGGATTAGACAAAGTCAGCATGGGTTTACGAAACGGAACTTATGTTTGAAAGTCTGTTGGAGATTGAGGATGTAACTGGTGGAATAAATAAGGGAGAACCAGTGGATGTGGTGTATTTGGATTTTCAGCAAGTCTTGGATAAAATTCCACGTAAGAGTTGGTCTACAAAATTAAACCATGTGGGATGGGGGTAATATGCTGGTATGGTTTGAAAATTGATTAACAAGAATAAATATCCTTTTTCAGAGTGGTAGGAGGTGACTAATGAGGAACTATGGGGATCAGTGCTTGGCCCCAGCTCATCAAAATATATATCAGTGATTGGGATGAGTGGGCTAAATGCAATGTTTTCAATTTTGCCAATGACACAAAACTGGTTGGACTTGTGAGGAGGATGCAAAGAGGCTTCAGGGTAGACTTAGACAAGTTGAGTGAGAGCAGAGATGTATAGCAGGTATGGTATAACACGGATAAATGTGAAGGTAATGACTTCAATTGGAAAAATGGGTGGGGAGAGTGTTAACTAGTAATGGTTTGGGTAATATTGATGTACAGAAGGATCCTTGTGCACCATAAATAAATGAGTAGGCACAGCAGACAGTTAAGAATAGTACACTGACCTTCATTACAAGAGGTTTTGAGTACGGTAAGTAGGATGTCTTAGTACAATTATACAGTGATTTGGTGTGATTGTTGTCTTAAGAAAAGATATACTTGCCACAGAGAAAGTTCAACAAAGGTTTGCCCTACTGATTCTTGGTGTAGCAGGTCTGTGGAGAGAGAAAAACTGTTAATATTACAGATGGATAGAATGGCTAGTTCTGATGAATGCAGAGAAAGCAAATTGTGTAATTCAGTAATGAGTCCTGAAGGCTCCAACATGCCCAAATGGAAGATGAGGTGCTGTTCCTCAAACTTAATTTGGAGACTCGAGACTGCAGATAGAGTCATAGAGCAATACAGCATGGATACTGGCCCTTCGGCCCACCACGGTACTCACCTGGTGCTGGAATTTGGAGCAACAAACAATCTGCTGGAGGAACTCAGAGGGTCGAGCGGCATCCGTGGGAGGAAAGGAATTGTTGACATTTCAGGTTGAAACCCTGTCTCAGGACTGGATTTGGTGACCGTCTGACCTGCTAGACATTTCCAGTATATTCCTGCACAGTTTCAGTTTTTTGCAACAGCTCTGACCTATATTTCATAGCTTTATATGTTGCTTTGTCTATTCAGGGTCTTTGCAAGCTGAGCCAACATTTAATTTCCCATCCTTCATATTGCTCTTGGAGAGGTTGGTGGTGAGTTGCCGCCTTGAACACTGCGGTCCTTGAAGTGTGGGTACACCCACATGCTATTCGGAAGGGAGTTCCAGGATTTTGATCCATTGGCACTGAAGGAACAGCAATGTATTTCCAATTTCTTGATCCTAACTGCTTTCATCAATCTATTAAGCAGACAGCTTCAGAAACAGTATGGCAACCCTGACCTTATCCTCTCACCCTGTCCATCCCACTCAACCCTCTGTGCAGCTTGTTCTCTCACTTTTAGTTCTGACACCTAAAACGTTAGCTCACAGATTCTGCCTGGTTTGCAATTATGTTTGAGTTAGAATGGGAATCATACAAATACTCATGTTGTCCTACACCTGTATTTGGTTATACGGGTGGAACAGGGATGGATATCTGACGAGTGTCAAGTCTTTCCAGCATTTTCTGCTTTTATTTTTGGTTTCCAGCATCTGCATTTTTGTTTGTTTTATTTGATGAGGAGATCTCCACAAGGTGATCCAAAGCTTGTTCAAGATTTGGGCTTTAAGGAATAATTTGGAGGGTGGGAGAGCATGAAGTAGGGAGGAATGATTAGGACAGGAGTCCTTTCAACTGAAGGCATGTCTGCCAATTGTTGAACCATGTGCAGTAAAACTCTAAAAATCTGCTGTCTTACTTTGGAAATCTTGATGGTTCGGCATTTGGCTCACCAGGTAATGTTTACCTGGCTCCCAGTCCACTCACCAGGGCCTTGGTTGCTGCTCTGCCTTTCAAATCAGTGGGGCCCTGGTTCCCTTTAAACTTATCTGGCTCACTGTTATTATCATATTGTATAAATTTTTTTTCAAAAAATGTGATTTCAAAGACTAGTGTGCGAGGGCGGGGGGTGGGGTTTAAAGAAGATTTATGAGGCAAGATTTTGTTTTACACTGACAGGTTCCTGGAACATGCTGCTAGGGGAAGTGGTACAAGCAGATGTTTAAGAGGCATTTAGACAGACACAGGAACAGGCAGCGATGAGTATGAAGTAGGCAGGAATGATTAGGACAGGAGTCCTTTCAACTGAAGGCATGTCTGCCAATTGTTGAACCATGTGCAGTAAAACTCTAAAAATCTGTTGTCTTACTTTGGAAATCTTGATGGTTTGGCATTTGGCTCACCAGATAATGTTTACCTGGCTCCCAGTCCACTCACCAGGGCCTTGGTTGCTGCTCTGCCTTTCAAATCAGTGGGGCCCTGGTTCCCTGTAAACTTATCTGGCTCACTGTTATTATCATATTGTATAAATTTTTTTTCAAAAAATGTGATTTCAAAGACTAGTGTGCGAGGGCGGGGGGTGGGGTTTAAAGAAGATTTATGAGGCAAGATTTTGTTTTACACTGACAGGTTCCTGGAACATGCTGCTAGGGGAAGTGGTACAAGCAGATGTTTAAGAGGCATTTAGACAGACACAGGAACAGGCAGCGAATGGAGGGATATGGACCATGTGCAGGCAGATGGGATTAGTTTCGATTGGCATCATGGTTGGCATAGAAATGGGGGGGGGTGTGGTGGGGCCCGAAGGGCCTGTTCCTGTGCTGAGGTGTTGACAGAAATAACAACCAAGCGTGCCAGATTATCAGGGTTTTACTGTAAATGGAGAAAGCATAAGAGCGCAATCTTCTAAAATCTTTTAAAATTTAGGGGAGATTCAAAATGTGGAGGGCTGAGGCCGTGGAGGAATCTGCAAGCACTGTTGAGATTTTTAAAGCCAGGTGTTGCCAGGCCAGAAGCCAGTGTAGGTTACATTGTGTTGAATGGATTTTTATACAGATTTGAAATTGACCTACACAGATTTGGTGGTGTCTGTGTAATAACCCATAATTTCTTTGGACCATGTTTGGTACGAGGTCTCAGCCTTTTTTTAATATAAGTATTCCAGCATGTATCAAAATAGAGTCAATGTTTTCAGAATGTAGCTTTTTCTACCTGGCTTATGACTCTTTTAATTCTCCATTAATTTAACTAAATTCAGCCATTTTAAAATGAAGTACTGCACTGTGAATCCGTTAAACTGTGTAATAATTAGTGCACAAATTGAGCAAAACAATCCTGAAAAAAACAAAATCCTTGTTTTACTCCATTTGCAAATTGAGCAAAAGGATTTTGTTTTTTTATTCAGGCTGGTTAACCACTGCACCACAAATATTGTTTTGCAATTCTCTTTGTGAATCATGCAGACAGAAGGCAGAGCCACAAAAGTTGCTTGACCTTGCACTGTCTAACTTTGTGAATGATAAAGATCAGGTATCAAAGTTATTTGAGAGTGGTGCAGTGTACCTAGATCATGTGAAATGTGAAAGTGGATGCTTTTTAAAATACTGACTTTTTAATAAGCATTGTGGCTCTGGTCCAATGTCTATTCGTTTGTGGGGTGTCACTTAATACAGATCAGAGATATGAACATTTTTGGAAAAGGCAGAAAAAAAATAGCTTTAAATAAACATGGGACTAAAAATTAGTACATGGGCATACATAACTAAAAAATGTGATAAAGATTTTTATATCTACCCCCCTCATTTTATATACCTCCACTCCCTCAACCTGCTCTGCTCCAAGGAAAACAAACTCAGCCTATTCATCCTGTCTTCATAACTGAAATTGTCCAATCCAGGCAACATCCTGGTGAATCTTCTCTGGACCCTCTCCTGCACACTCACATCCTTCCTATACTGTGGCGATCAGAACTGCATGTAATACTCCAGGTGTGGCCTAACCAATGTTATGACCAATAACCAATGTAAGAGTTATTTGGACTATTGTGTCCAGAAAGATTTATTAAGATGATTCTAGGGATGAGGAGTGTTAATTATCAGATAAATTGGAGAAGTTGGGTTGTTTTCCTTGGAGTCAAGAAGGTTGTGAGATCTGAAAGTGCTACTTAAAATCACGAAATGTATAAACAGAGAGAAAATGTTCCCGTTGGCAGAGGGGTCAACTTGGGGACCTATGTGAAGGTGATTGGCAAAAGAACAAAGTGACTTGAGGAAAAAAAATAGTTTTGTGCAGTGAGTGGTTAGCATTCAGAAGGTAGTTGGAGAAGTAGCTGAAGGCAAAGAATTTGCTTGGCTGCAAAGCTGGTGGAATGAGAAGAGAAGGATTGTTCTTGCATGAGCTGATACTGGCGCCATGGGCCAAATGGCTTCCTTCCACGCTGTAATCATTCAGTGATTCTGAATTCCAAAGATTCACAACCTGAGAAATTCCGTTTGAACTTATTCTTAAATGTCTCGCCCTGTATGCTGAGATTGGTTCCTAATTTTAGCCCAGCTGTGCCCAAACTTGGTCCTTGTAGGTCCATGTGGGTTAGAGTGTTTCCTTGTAATTGATGTGCTGATCACAGTGGTCACTGGGTGTGCGGAATGTCAGCCAGAGATGAGATTTCTTTATTAGTCACAGGTATGTCGAAACACACAGTGAAATGCATCTTTTTTTGCCTAGAATGTTCTAGCTATCCAGCCCTGTACAGTACTTATTTTCATACATGTTAAGTCTTGTGATAATGCTGCAGAACATTGTAATGAGAAATGAGGTCTTAAGTAATGAATTTAGATGATCTGCCATGGTTGTATTGAATGCTGGAGTGTGCTTGAAGAGCTGAATGGTCTTTTTTTTTGTTTCTATGTTAAATCAACTCTTTTGCAATTAAGGCTAATGTAATACTTTCCTAAGTATTTGATGTGGACATACACAAGTTTTTGCAATGTATAATCTGGCCAACCTGAATTCTCATAACATCATGTATAGTCTTGTGTGCTCCCATGTCTCATTTCTTGAGACACTTGCCCAGCTGGTCTTGTTTCTGGAACCCTACATCTGTGTATCCTTCCAAATTATGTCTTGTCCCTACTGTTGGTCTGAAATTGTCAAATGCTCCAACACACCCTGTTGCTTCACTGAATCCAACCCAATCTTTCCATCATTAGCCACCCTAATCAGTGTGCCTATAAATTCTCAATCTCTCTGACAACTGGCAGTATTGTTATTGGCTGTTGCAGCTTGGATGTGTGACTTAAATTTTAGTTACTGTGCTTTGTTTGGAGATGTCTGAAAAATTTTGCAGCAGCAGCACTTTGAGGTCAGTGAGAGATGATAGCCACAAATGGAGAGATGGATGCTATATGACTCAATGATTCTCTGGTGAGGAAAAGCAAAATAGATGTGAAAGAAATGTGGTACATCATCAAGATAGAATTCAGGAGATAGCGGTTAGCGTAACGCTATTACAGCGCCAGTGACCCGGCCGCTGTCTGTAAGGAGTTTGCATGGATTTCCTGTGGTGCTCCAGTTTCCTCCCACATTCCAAAGACGTACGGGTTAGGAAGTTGTGGGCATGCTATGTTGGCGCCGGAAGTGTGGCGACACTTGCGGGCTGCCCCCAGAACATTCTACACAAAAGATGCATTTCACTGTGTGTTTCGATGTACATGTGATGATAAAGATATCTCATCTCTTATCTAGCGTAACACATCCAGATAGGGAAATGAGCAAAAAAAAAGTGGGGTAGGATGAAGGGATAAGGAACTGAACAGGTCATGAATTGGAGGATATTTGGGAAATCTTTCTTTTCTCCTAGTGTTCACCTCTTGTAGTTTAAAAGACATTCGGACAGCTACACGGATAGAAAAACTTCAGAGGGATATGGGCCAAATGCAGGCAATGGGATTAGCTCATAGAACCATAGAACACTGCAGCACAGAAAACAGGCCATTTGGCCCTTCTAGTCTGTGCCGAAACTCATGAAGGCACCTTGGTCGGCATGGCCGAGTTGGGCCAAAGGGTCTATTTCCATGTTGTATAACTGTTTCATATGCAGTGAACAGTTTATCTGTAATAAATAAGAACACAAAATGGGAGCAATAGTAAGTCATTTGGCTTTCTTGACATGCTCCAAGATGACTGATTTGTAACTTCAACTTAACCTGACTGATCCATCCTGATAAAACTTGATTCCCTTCTCTTTGCGTTGAATACAATCGTTGACTCGTGCCTCTGCAGCTTTTTGGGTAGAAAAGTTAAAAATTTACAACTCTATTAGTTGGGGGAAAAATCCGCTCCCCTCCGTTTTAAATGTCTGCTCACATGTCCTAACTCTCAGCCTCCCATTTGAGACACCAGTCAGCAGATATAATCTCTTCGCATTTACTGGGTGTCACGAACCAGCGACAAAAGAAACACACTGAGCATGATTCAGTGTTAAAAACTATTTTATTAATCACTACTTAAAAATGTTAGTATGTTAGAATTCAAAAATGTTAAACCTTGAACGTTAACCCCAAAACTAAACTCTTCGTGTGTGTGTGTGACAAAGTCCCAAACTCCAAGTTCCGGGATGGTTCTTAAAGTTCAGTTCCACAAGCCATAAGGTGAAACATGAGCAAGGGCTTCGTCAACAACCACCGTTGTCAGAAGATAAGACGTAGATGTAGAGAACATAGAGAGAGTACATATGAAATCCAAATGTTCCACGATGGAACCCAAACGACACTTCAGCGTTTACTCGGTAGTGACTTCCTCACCCCGAAAAGCATCCGAATCGTGGTCGTCCACACACAGATACCTGTTTCCTTCTACAGGTCAGCAACAAAGTGAACTCCACCGGATTACTTCCAACTTCCATACATGGATTTCTATGGCAAACACAGTTATTGTTTCTCATCCATCGATAGAGAAAACTAGCAGGCTGGTGTCTCTCTCCCTTCTCTCTTTCTTCTTCTTCTTCTTCTAACTTCTTCAACAACGTCATTACGTCCTTTATCTTCTATTGACGTAAGCAAGCCCCACACACACATACACACACACTCTATCTTAAAGGGACTTTCACTGAGTCCGTAACATGGGTCAGGCCCCATGGGTCTGTTTGTTTCAAAGATTACTTCTTGTTCATCTTGAGGCTGGGTTATCTCACCCACTCTCTCAGTATTTTCCTGTTACAGTGAGTAACTTGCATTTAATATTGTATTACTTGAGTCATATTCTTTCCCATCCACTTAAGCTGTCAATATCCGTTTCAATCCTATTCAGTTATCAGCTTGCCTTCCCATCCAGCTTTGTATCATTAGCAAACGTGGATACATTACAGTTCACTCCCTCTTCAGATTCGTTGATAAAGATTGCAAATAATGTTGTTGCTCCTTGTCTCTGCAATATCCTGTCGCCCTTGAACCTTGTCAGAGGCTGGTCCCTTGGTTGTTCCCAGAGTGATCCACAATTTGTCATACTTTCAGCAGTCCAGCCCCTAGGCTGTGGAATTCCTTTCCTAACACCTTTACCTTTTTATTGCTCTTTCCTCTTTAAAAGTTCGCCGCTTATGACACAACTTATGGTCATCTGCCTTAGTACAGGCAGTTCCCATGTTACATAAAGGTTCCATTCCTGAGAAATCAGGAGGGCAAAAAGAGGACATGAAGTTGCTCTGGCAGACAGGGCGAAAGAGAATCCCTAGGGATTCTATAGCTATATTATGAGCAAAAGGGTAGCAGGGGACAAAATTGGTCCTCTTGAAAATCAGTGTGGTCATCTAGGCATGGAGCCAAGAGAGATGGGGGCGATATGAAATGAATTAGTGAATTACTGAAGAGGGGGTGCCACCTGTCTTGTGGCGAATTAAGGTGGATAAATCCCCAGGGCCTGATAAGGTGTTCCTTGGACCATGTGGGAAACTAGTGCAGAAATTGCAAAGATAGTTAAAATGTCCTTAGCCACGGGTGAGGTGTCAGAGGACTGGAGGATAGCTAATGTTGTTCTGTTGTTCAAGAAAGGCTTTAAAAATCTGGGAAATCATAGGCCGGTGAGCCTGATGCCAATTGTGGGTAAATTATTGGAAAGGCTTTCTAAGGGACAGGATATATAAATATTTGGATAGACAGGGCCTGATTAGAAATAGTCAACCTGGCTTTGTGCTTGGTAGGTCATCTTATAGAGTTCTTCAAGGAGGTTACCAAGAAGGTTGATGAGGTAAAGGCGGTGGACGTTGTCTACATGGACTTTAGCGAGGCCTTTAACAAAGTCCAGCATAAGAGGCTGGTTCAGAAGGTTAAGTTGCTTGGCATTCAGGATGAGGTAGCCAATTGGATTCAACATTGGCTTAGCGGGAGAAGCCAGAGGGTGGTAGTAGATGGTTGTCTCTCTGACTGGAGGCCTGTGACTAGTGGTGTGCCGCAGGGATCAGTGCTGGGTCCACTGATGTTTATCATCTATATTAATGACTTAGATGATAATGTGGTAAACTGGATCAGCAAATTTGCGGATGACGCCAAGATTGGGGATGTAGTGGACAGCGAGGAAGGCTATCAAAGCTTGCAGCATGATCTTGACCAGCTAGGAAAATCGGCTGGAAAATGGCAGATGGAATTTAATGCAGACAAGTGTGAGGTGAGGTACTTTGGGAGAACAAATCATGATAGGACTTGCACAGTGAATGGTAGGGCTCTGAGGTGTGCAGTAGAACAAAGGGACCTGGGAATACAGGTCCATAGTTCCTTGAAAGTGGTATCACAGTTAGATGGGGTTGTAAACAGAGCTTTTGGCACTTTGGCCTTCATAAATCAGGACATTGATACAGGAGTTGGGATGTTATGTTGAAGTTATACAAGATGTTAGGCCAAATTTATTGTGTGCTGTTCTGGTCACCTACATACAGGAAAGATATCAATAAGTTTGAAAGAGTGCAGAAAAAATTTACAAGGATGTTGTCGGGACTTGAGGACCTGAGTTATAGGGAAAGGTTGAATGGGTTAAGACTTTATTCCCTGGAGTGTAGGAGAATGAGGGAAGAGGTATACAAAATTATGAGAGATATAGATAGGGTGAATGCATGCAGGCTTTTTCCCCTCAGGTTGGGTGAGACTAGAACCAGAGGACATAGATTTAGGGTGAAGGGTGAAATATATAAGGGGAATCTGAGGGGAAGCTTCTTCACTCAGAGGGTGGTGTGAGTGTGGAACGAGCTGCCAGCGGAAGTGATAGATGTGGGTTCAATTCTAACATTTAAGAGAAATTTGGATGGGAGGGGTTTGGATCCTTACTCTACCCCACTAATTAAACTGCTTTTAGGTGCTTTTTGAAAATCTAAGCAACCTAAGTTACATTTCCCCTTATCTAACCTAATAATTACAAACTCAAATTTTGTCAAATACTAATTGCCTTTCACAAATCCCATATATTGTTATTTTTCATGTAACCAATTAACATGTGCCTAACTACAGATTCCAGCAATTTTCATAACCCTGATGTCAGTCCAACTGTTCTGAAATACTTTCCCTTCTTTTGAAAGTAGAGTAACATTTGCAAGTGTCTAATTGTCAGCAACCATTCTGAAATGAAGAAAATGTGGGTGAGGATCATTGGAATCCCCCCTGTGGAAAATGGTTATTGCTCGGCATTTGTGTAGCATGAATATAAGCCATGTCTGGAGACTATTCTTACTCTGTACCCTTATCAAATGCATTGTCTAGATCTTGGTGCATTTGGCCACTGACTGTTTAATTATCAGAGGAGTTGCAAATGGAACTGAGAGCTTTGAAATCATCACCATTCATCTTCGCTTCGGACACAATGTGTGGAATGATGAAATAGCTGAAGAAGGTTGATAACGAACATTGCTTTGAGGAGCTTCTGCAGTGAAGGCCTGGGACATTAATGCTTCAACTTCGACAACCACAGTGATCTTTCTGTGAACTGTGACATTAGCCGGTGGAGTTCCTCTTTGATTCCAACTGAATTCACATTTTTGAAACTCTTCAGTGCCATGCTCGGTTACATGCCATCTTGATGGCATTGCTTTCCCTCTGGAATCTGCCTCTCTTGTATAATTTTTGAACCAACGCTGTAATGAGGCAGGAACTGTTATCGTGGATGATCCTTAACTGAGCTTAAATGAACAAGTAATGATGCATTCCATCACTGCTGGTTTTTGAGAGTAAGCTGATGGGGTTAATGTAGGCATTGTCTTTTTGTGATGGTACATGGGAACTCTTCTGCAGTGTTGAGGGGTTGCTATTCTCACTTGCATTGGATCAGTGTGGATAAAAGTCCTCAGTACTACAGGCTGATTTGTGCCCTGTGGTCTTTGTTCGTTTAGTATACTCAACTACTTCTTGATGTTATGGGGAATAAATGAGGAAGCCTGACTTCTGAACCGGTGGTATTGGTCAAAATGGTTACAGATATTTTAGCCTACCATGTTCCCATTACTGAAGACCCTTTGTCTCTATGGTGTTATTTTACTTAATGGAATACAATTACTTAAAGCATTGTGATTTCTATTAAAATGTTTGCCTTCGCTTATCAACTCTAATCTTTTAATCAAATTTCCCAATCTATTTATTTTTCGTTCCTACCTCATTAGCTTTGTTCAATGCCTTAATTTTGGACTTAGTAGGATTTAGTAATTTTGATTAATGACAGGAAAAATGTGATCCAAGGACAAATCTGGCAGGCATTTGTATAAAGTGATTAGAAGCAGCAAAACTGTGACCAAAGTTACATTAACCTCTTTTACTAATTTTTTGATTTTTTTTTAGGATTGTCGCGCTTTCTCCAACTCTTGTGGCTACATACCATAATAAGATGTCTGTTGTTAATCAGAGCTATAAGCTTAATTATTTAACTTGCATTATAACAAAATGCAAGATTACTAATTTGCCTGAAAGTAGCTTCTTTTGTCATTAACTTTTGTGGTCATGAATAATGTTGTCATTAACTGCCAGTATAAAGATGATTACCATTACATGGAGGTTGTAAGTAGGGTCAGTTTGTAAAATTTGGTGAAGGTATCTGGACTTTTGAAGGATGTTGCTTCTGAGCCTGAACCATTTGAATTTGATGGTCGCATTAAAGAGTGTTTAATTGCCTTTCTCTTAAATCTCCACATTGGACTAAGGTGTTAAGAGATGATAGAATTACTGCATTTTGACTTCTGAGGCAGATTTTGAATCTGTCAGTGAATTTGAACCATAAAAATATGAACTGGAAATGAATTGAGTGTGTCAGTTTCATTAAAAGTTGTTGCATATGAAAAGTTTTTTGGTGCTGCTTAGTGAGTTTATGATGTAGCAGGTATGGTATTAAACATTTGCTGCTAGATCGAAACTAAACTAGTGCCATATTTTAAAATTATCCCTGAACTGGAATAAAATTGTTAAGAGGTGGGTCACAGATTTTAGTTTCAGATTTCCTGAATAAGCAGGCTTTTTTTATTTTCAGGGAGCGGAAAGCTGAGTTTATCTTACAGGTGTATTGCCTTGGAACAAACTGGCTGTGTGTATAGTTGACTATGTCAGTTCAACACATAGCAAGATCACCATTTAAAAAAATAAGAAACAAAAAGATTAATATGTGTTTGGAGAAGTTTAAGCTTATAAAATAGAGCCAGCATAGATTTGATGAGCCTGATCTGAATTTTATGATGTGACAGGATTGATGAAAGGAATTCAATAGATGTTGTTTATGTGGAAACCATTAATGGCAGATAGCGGAGAAGTGGTAAACAGTTTTTCAGACTAGAGGATATTAAGTGTTGGGACCACAACATTTCCAAATGTAAATGTCTTGGACATCAGAGTGCAAGACAGCATTTTCAAAATTGTGTGTGATCCAATGGTTGGGAGTGTGGTAAACATGAGGAGAGTAATAGACTGCAAAAGAACATAAGTTGGCTGAATGGACAGGCAAATTGTGAATAAATTTAATAGACAGTATGAAGAGATGCACTCTGATAGAAAGAATGACACACTATACAGACAATTATATGGTTTTAAGGGAGTGCAACAACATAGAGAACTTGGGTATGAAGACAAAAGAGACTGCAGTTACTAGAATCTGGAACAAAAAACAATGCTGGAAGAACTCAGCAGGTTGTGCTTGACTCACTGAATTCTTCCAGCCTTGTTTTGGACAGGACAGGAACATCGATAGCAAAGGTTTAGAGGGATATGGGCCAAATACTGGCAAATGGGCATTTTGGTCAACATGGACGAGTTGGGCCGAAGGACCTCTTTCAGTGCTGTATAGCTATGACTAGTAGTGTTCAAGGTGCAGACAGTACAGTCTGATCATCACCTCCACTGTTTTAGATATAAGTTTGCATGTTCTGTTTGCTTCAATCTAACAATTTGTTCAATACAATATTTTTGATCACCATGCTGATCTCCCACATTTTGATGAAGATGACCCTCACTCGGAGTGGGTTAAAAGGAATTGGTTGTGGATTGATACTGCAGGCATGTATATGGTTTGGGATGAGTACAAATGTGGTGCCATCCCAACAAATTCCAGACTTATGGAATTCCACTGGATCATAGTGCTGTGGTCAAATAGCTTCACTCCTGTGCTTCCCAACAGTTTTGTAATTTAGCAAAAATGCTAACAGAGCAATAAGTATAACTCAGAGGGCACGTCTTAGAATGAAGGCTGGCTATTAGGTCGCAAGTAGGAACTTCCTTTACTCAAGTTGTAAATTAGTTGAAATCTCTGCCCCTGAAAGCTGTGGTTGCTTAGTTGATGAATGGGAATGCTGCCTAATGGATTGTCCGTTGTGGAGCTGGCTCAGGGGTGGGGGGCAGAGTGGTGCATATATGTTCTTAACCATCCCCTTCTTCCATCTCACCTCACTACGGACAGGCAGCTGAGATTGCTGAACCCAGCTGTGCTGCAAGTATTGTCAGCACTCCTGTTGCTGTATCCATTTAGGTGAAGCAACTTAGAGAAATGAAATGAGATTTTTCCTGATCTGTCTAGCTTGGTAATTGGTTTATTATTGTCACATGTACTGAGGTACAGTAAAAAGCATTGTTGGAGCTATGTAAAAGACATTGTCAGAAAACCCTAAATGTTTAGGGAAAGATTTAAGAAAAGATGTCTGTGAATTTTAAGATGCACATAACAGGTCTTTCAAATCTTTTTTTCAAGAAAGAAATGCATAAAAGGAGCTTATCATATCCTTGGGACATCTAATTAGGCAAATGTGATCTTCAATTTCGCACAGTAGCAAATAATGGCTGGTAAGGGATGAATAGTTCAAAGGGTATTGGTAAGTGGTGGTTATGATCTAATTGTACAACTGGCTTCTTGGCACATTTCTGATGGACAACTGCTCAGTCAGTGCAGTACTATACTGGAGCAGTACCTGCATTATGTGCTCAGTTCCTGGAGTGGGAAGTAGAGCTGCATTTTTATGAATTAAAGCATGTGTTAGCAGCTAAACCAGGTTAATATTTACAGTTATGCTGAAGCTGCTAGAGTAAGTAAGGTCAAAAACAGGAGCACAACAATATGCTGTTCTGTTGGACAGAATAACTAACAACTTGTGAATGGCTTTGCAAAATAAATCGTATTTCTTCACCCTTCCTTCATGTCTCCAGCTGCTGTACACATCCCACAGGTCCCTATCCTTTTCCAGTAGCTCACTCCCGAAGCCATTTGTCAGTTGTGACCCTGAGAAGTCCTTGTCAGGGGTTTTCTTATGAAGAGCTTCATCAACAACACCGATCCTGTATAACAGATACACGTTCAACAGTCTAGTGACTCTTCAGTACTGTCCTGGAGTCTGACTGAGGTTGTTGTGGTGGACTTGAACCCAAGAATTCAGATTCAGGAAACACCACACTATTCCTGTTGTGGAGGCTGTATGGTGAAAGCCTGGCTTGTCTCTGGGTGGGCACAAGTTATGCTGCCACTTGGGCATTGTGGAAAGAAGTACTTTATTGACATGTTGACCGTAAAATAGGCAGATTCCAGGATGAGTTTGTTGATCTATCTGGCTGGACCTAGAACAGATCTAATTTGAAAATTCAAGATTGAAACAGTTTACCTCACCTTTCCAAACTAGTGAAATTGGAGACATTGTGGTTCCACAAGAAGAATTTTGAGCCTCCTAGTATTGTATTCCTCAGTCATTCTGTGCAACAAACTATCATTAAAATAACTAGAATGCTTTGTGTGGGCTCATTTATAAAGGTGCAAAAGGATGGTATGGACTTGGAATACCTTCCAGAAACAACCCCCTAGGAATTATTGATTGATCTTACCTGGAGGTCTGAGTCTAACAACCATGATCATTCATTTGAATTTTTTAAAACAGCTGTTTGGAATGTACCTCCCCACAGTGCTATGCCTAGTATTATCTTATGTACTGTAAACTGCATATGGGGTCTGAGTGCTTCACAAAATTTCCATTGTTGTCCGTTTTATTTAGGCATTCACACATTTCATCACGACGTGGATGTCCTGATTTAACTGTCTTTGTTTTGTTTTATTTATTTTATAACTCACAAAAATAGCTTTCTAAAAGCTGTCAAGCATAAATATGTTGATCACTGGCTTTAAAACCCTTTGCTGCGGATATTTCCTGAAACGTAAAAATCTAATGTTTGTGTTTTAACTTTCAGCTTTGCGTTATTCTTGGAAAATTGTGCTCCAGCAGTGAATTCATTGAACCTCGGCATTACCAATCCGCTTCTGTTAGGCTCAGCAAATTTGCAGCTCGCCCAGATAAAAGCCCAGCTGGCCCTACAGCAGCTGAATTCTGTCGCCTCTACAACTGTTTCGAACACAGCTCTTGCATCTCTGAACCAAGCTCTTGTCAAGATCAACATGTCCATGTTCAATGCCAGAGGGGCATTTGGCCAGAATCAGGGCCCTCCCAACCAGTTTGGGCAAAGTCAGGGCCCTCCCAACCAGTTTGGGCAAAGTCAGGGCCCTCCCAACCAGTTTGGGCAAAGTCAGGGCCCTCCCAACCAGTTTGGGCAAAGTCAGGGCCCTCCCAACCAGTTTGGGCAGAATCAAGGTCCGCCCAACCAGTTCCAGAATCAAGGACCACCTAACCAGTTTGCTATGAGTACTCCAGGATCCTATATGGGAGGAGGAGGAGGTGGAGGAGCAGGAAGAGGAATGGGAATGGGAACTCAAGGAGCATCACAAGGCAACTATGGTGGAATGAACATGGGAATGATGAATCAATCTGGGAATAATGTAGGCTTAGGTCAGTGGTCCTCCTACCAGAGTCCTTCATCTGGAGGTTATCGGCCTGGATATGGAAGCACTGCAACCTCTTCATCTCAAAGTGGAGACCAGAGATCTGCAGTTCAGCTTTTTCATGACACAATGAAGGCTTCTAATATCCTGGCAAACTTTGGCCTGTCTAATGAAGACCTAGAAGAGCTAAGTCGTTACCCAGATGAGAAGCTTACTCCAGAAAACATGCCGTACATTTTAAGAGAAATTAGAATGCGGAAGATGAATAAGCAGCAATCGTCAAGCAGTTATGATCAACCGTACAAGCTACAAGATAAAGACTACAGAAGGGAAGTGCAGAGCAGCGTGGTTGATTACGGGCACGGTCAACAATATGACTATCGGGACAGACCCATGGAGAACCAGAGCATGCATTACAGTCGCGAAACACTGAGAGAAGGCACCTGGAATGAAGATTTCAAGCGTCCGCCTCAGAATTATCCAATGGAGCCTTCGCGAGATGAGAGTACTCACGGAATTAAACGAACAGTTCTAGTGGTGAAGAAGGGATTGCCAAAACCCAAGCTGATGAATGATTACTATGGCGTCCCTGCACTGAGGTTCCCCCACGTGTGCAGTTTGTGTAACGTAGAATGTAGACAAATGAGGGTGAGTGTTCGTTACATAGTTCACCTTTACTTATAATTTGCTTCCTTAACAGGCATAGTGTTCGTAGGCCTCAGCCTTCTGTAGTATGCCTGTAAAGTTACCAAGGGCTGGCTAGCAGCCCAATGGTAAGTTATGTTGGTACTTGGCAGGTTTGCATTTAGGTCATCAGCTGAAGATCTCCACGTGTGGAGAACTTAAAGCCATGATGTTATCTAGAGTCTTACAATTAGCCATTAACCTGAATAACTATTTCAGTACTTCGGTCTCCCTCACTATTTTTAATTAAACCAATATAAGCAGAAAATTGTCCAGTCAATCCTTGTGATATCCGGTCACCAGTCTAGTATGATGTCTCATGGTTGTATTGAAATTGTGCGGAAGTGATTTATCCTTCATGCTGGATGATAGGGCATCTATCAAATACAGTACTTGGTGGAGGGCTGGGAGAAGTTGGTGAAAAGGATGGTCAAGGTATGGGGAAACCTAATCGCAGCTTTCCACAGCAGAGTGACTGCAAATAGATTGTGGAAATGTATAGAAAGTCCTTAAAGCCCTAAAATATCTTTATGGATAGGGCAGATATATAAGGATGTGCATTTTCTCCTTAAGTTTAGTCAGTGATGTAATGCAGAGATATACTTTAACCAGATTGACTTTCTCAGACCTATTTCACGATGGAGCAGATTCATACTAGCGTCATCAGTGCAAGTTCCTGAATTGTATTGCAGTAGATTGTATCAGACTGTTGTCCTTAAGGCTGCAATGATCGTGTTTGGTGGGCAGACAAAATTTTCAATTATCCCACTGCATAAAGACTCGGTAGTAATTCTTTCTTTACAAGACCTGCTTGGCTGCAACAGAATTTCAGATTTGAATCTTGTCATTTTGATTGTTTGAATTATTGTGGATCACTTTTTCAATTAACTGTTTAATTAATCCACTGTTGCCTGACGACGAGCTAAGTACATTTATTTGTGCATTACTCGGATTGGGTGCTGAGTCAGTATTAAATTCCTGGCCTCCTCCATGTATCACTATGATAAGCCTGGGTTGCCCACTTGGGAGAATCAAAGAAGGTTAAGTCTTTTAGATGAGCTTGATTATTATGATGGTTTGCTCTCCTGCTTTGCTTAACTTCTGTATTATTTCTGGAATCTGCAGCTCCTCCATTGTGTGGAGAGTTATTGCATACCTCGATCCTGTTCTTCTCCTTAGGGACTTGGAGACGATATTAAGCACTGACTTAACCATTTTGTAGTTGCTACTCCTTGTTTTAAATTAACAAGTTTAGGATATGGTAAAACATCCTCAAAATATACAAATTGTGGAAATAAGATAATATTGGAATCTATAGGTATTCTAAACCTTTGATTCATGAGATCTGTAAATATTATGGTTTACTTGCTGTATGCCGGTGAGTATGAAATAATACAGGGATCTGGTTCAGTATTTTCAACAGCAGAATCACATACTTGGTATTCAGCGTCTGAGGACTTAGAGGAATGTGTCTATCCTTGGGAATGGTGCGTGCCTGCTCCATTAGCAACCACAGATCTGAAGAAGCAACGGCCAGTTTCTGAATCTCACCTGCTGCTAGCAATCTGAAACTGCTCCTGCTTTAGTTGCGCTTTAAATTGGTTGTGATGAATTTATTACTGGTTTAACCGTAGCAGTTACTAGGCATCAGGCTTTTAGATCCATAGTTCTAGAAGTACAGAATCCTGTTGAATCACAAATGATTTTTGGACATTTAACCTCAATTGCAGTGTCTTGGTATTGGGGAGGTAGGAGTCTTTTCTGTGACTTCTGAGATGCATAGAATCACACCATAGAATCAATTCCTTTGGCACACTGAGTTTGCATTGACCATCGAGCATCCATTTACATGACTCCCATTGTATTCTCCCCCGCATTACCAACATCTCCCACCCTCCCCAGATTCTACCTCTCCGTTGTCCGCTGAGGCCAATTTACCTTCCAATTTGCACATTCTTGAGGTGGGTGGAAACTAGGGAACATTCACACAATTACAGGGAGAATGTTGAACTCCACACAGACAGCACCCGAGGTCAGGATTGAACCTGGGTCACGAGCTGCAAAGCAGCAGCTGTACTAGCTGTGCTGCATACAATTTTGTGTCTAGGCTTTATGGCATGATATGTCAGATATCCAACTCGTCATCCCTTGAAATTTGATTCTACTGCGTAGAATTTCAAGTGCCGAATTTAGTGTTACACGTGCCATATAAAGTTGCCTGTGTGAGAAACCTGGGTCACAATCAGAATCAAAGATCTGTTTCTTTGTTGGGTTTGATTACAAATATTTCAGTTGCTGATTGGGTTCAGATTTACAGAATACCGAAATTCGCCCTGTTATACAGAGTCCAGCATTGAGGGATGGAATACTCAGTTCCTCCTTCATACTCATTGCTACTTTAAAAGGTGCACATACTACGAAAGGAACGTGACATGTCGCACAGCCAGGAAATCTGCCGGCCACAGGTCGTCAGAACCAAAAACTGAACTGAACTGGCTACATAAACAGCATGGATACAAGAGCAGGTCAGAGGCTGGGTATCCCGTGGCAAGCAGCTCAACTCTTGATATCAAGAACCTTTATCACAACCCACATGGCACTAGTCAGGAGCACAATGGAATATCCTCCACTTCCCTGGATGCATGCGACTCCGATAACAATCAAGAAGCTTGGCCCCATCCACAATAAAGCAGCTTGTTAAATTAGTACCCCTTTTACCTAAACCTTCATTCCCTTTGTGGGTGATGCACATTGGCTGGTGTCTACCATCTGCTAAATGCACTGCACAGGCTACTCTGACAGCACCTCCTAAACCCATAACCTCTACCACCAAGAAGGAAAAAAGGCTTCAGTTGCATGGAAAGGCCACCTGCATGTTTTCCTTCAACTTGTGCACCATCCTAACTTGCTGTTCCTTCATTATCCCAATGTCGAAATCCTAGCAGTCCCTCCCCAACAGCACTGTTGAAGCACCTTCATCAGAGGGGCTGCAGCATCTTAAGGAGGCACCACCACCTTCTCGAGGGCAGTCACGGATGGGCGATAAATCCTGGCCCAGATCCTGAACAAATGAATATATAAACATATTTTCAAACTTGCTGAAGTATTTAAACAGAATCTAGAGGGACTTTAAAAATATTAATTGATTCATAATACAGGTGAAAGGTCCCAAAGAGCTATCTAATAGAAGATGGTCTCAGAGAAGCATCAGCGCAAATTTTGACCGATGGTGTAATTGATATAGAGTACTTCAGTGTTTCTTGCTCTGTCAAGGTGCTTGTTGCCTGTCCTTGTTTAGCTATTGTCTCTAGTCACTCTTTTGGCCTTTTGATGTTGAATCTGCTACTACAGATTCAGACCTTCCACCTAACATCCCAACTATCACAAAATCTGAATACTTCCTGTCTCACAGGGAAGAAAAACCCACCTGAGATGATCACAGAATGGTGTTTGGTTCAGAAGGAGACCTTAGCTTTTATTTCAGATCCCATGAAATCTCATCGTATCAACTGCTAGCTGCCAGTTTCCCCTCAGAGAATGTATCAGTATCCTATGTACAATATTGCTTGGAAGAAGCACAGGGCATAGAATGTACTCTGTGAGGGACTCTGGTGCCTATCACTAAGAATGACATAGCTGCCAACTTTGATCTACAGCAGATAGTAAAGAAATTAACACAAGTGAGAAATCTGATTGACCTTGTTCTCAACATCTACTAATCTGTCCATGGCAACATTGGTGGGAGTGACCACTGCAGAGTGTGGGAGTTGCTGGCATAGTTGTGTGTTCAATGCCCATCCCTAATTGCCCCAGGACAGCGTGACGAGCAGGCCAATTCAGAGGGCAGTGCAGAGTCAACTATCACTGAGTCTGGGTTGAATTTAATCCAAAAGATTAAAAGAACAAATTTGCTTCCCTAAATAATTTAGTGAACCAAATGTGTTGCAGTGGTCTGGTAGTTTCATGCTGGTATTGAATGTCTCTGGATTTGAGTCCAGTCCCTGGATACTAGTCCAGTAATATAACCACTGTGCTACCATACCTGAAGGCACACATATTAAACAGCATGCATTATCTAGAGAGCAATATTCCCACAGCATTCCCACAAGCAATGAAATGGATCAAAGCTCTCCATTGCTTAATGTTTGGTGATGGTCAATTAATTAGCTTGTGAGGTGGGACTCTTTGAACAGCTCCATTGGCGACAGTAGAGCCCAGAACGTGAGTGGAAGGTAAAGGTATAGCATTTGCAACCATTGGCCGTAGATTCTGTGTACCACTATCTCAGAGGCCAGTGTTCAGTACATTTGATATAACAGCTAAGAGTACTGCATACCTCAAAGACTAAAGTATACTACTGGGGTAAAGTTAAAATAAAAACAGAAAACACTGGAATACTCAGGTCAGGCAGCCTCTGTCAGAAGAGAAACGGAGTCAATGTTTCAGGTTGAAGACCTTTTATCGGTTCATTTACACTTGTGGAGTAAAGTTCTTGGATTTGAGAGCTAGCTGAGCTGTTCTAGGGCACTAATGTGGAAAATTGCTAGTCTGCCTACTGCCTACCAGTGTCACTGAAGATGTTGTGCCATTGTAAGTTCAGAAGTGGTGAAGTTTGCTGATGATTAGAGTGTATAGTTCACATTCGTGCACCAATAATCTGACCAGCAAAGCTGAATATAATTCCATTAAGATCATGTGGATCCAGGCCTCATTAGATCCATGGTCCAATCATGGATAAAAATGCTGCTTTTTAGAGGAGAGGGTTGACTGCCTCAGACATCAAGGCAACATTTTACTGTGTGTTATAATGCACCCATGGTAGAACTGAAGTTAACTGACAACAAGGGAGAAACTCCACTGGGTGATTACATTTTACAGAAAGGAGGAGAGTTATGATGTTGAAGACCAATCACCAGACCCAAGATGTTGCTGCAAGAGTTCCCCAGAGCAGGTCTGAGGCTCATCCAACTTCAGCTACTTTATCAGTGAACTTCCTTTCAGCGTAAGGTGGTGAGGTGTATTGATTATTGCAGATCTCGTTTAGCCACTCTTCAGTCTACGCCTATGAGTGGTAAGACCTGGACATCATTCAAAGCTGGCAAATGGAAAGTAAAAGGGCCACAAAATGTCAGCAGTGACCATCTCCAGGAAGAGAGAGTGCAACTCCCTTGATGTTCAACAGCATTTCCATTACTGAATCTCTCAGAAACTCAACCAGATCAACCACATAACATTGTCATTGCATGTGCAGATCAGGGGCTGGGTCCCCTTTACACTTTACACTTTATATGGCACAGGTCAAGAATGTGGTGAAATACTCTCCGTATATCTTGATAAATGCAGCTCCAAGAATTCTCAAGGAACTGCGTAATATCTTAGAACAAAGTAGCAGATTAATTGGCACCCTGTCCACTAGCCTAAGCACTTATTCCCCCCTTCCAAGCATACTTTGCACTGGGTGCCATCAACAAGACGTTCTCCAGGAAATTACCAAGTCACCTCTCTAGTTTGCAGCCTGTTGCCGAGAAAAACCTGGTCAGCAGGCATGTGACGACACACCACCTAAGTTCCTTTTCCAAGTCGCATGTTATCCTTCCATTGAAATACACTGCTGATTTTATTTTAAATATTTTTTGTTTGATCATAGTCTTGGAACTTCCTTACCCAAAACACAAGGAAGATGGCTCACCAGCATCATCTTAAGGGAAGTTAGGGATAGGCATTATATATTAACAGTAACGTCTACATTCTATGAACCAAGTACCAAGCTGAACTTTAGGATCTGAATGAACATTTCCCATATTCCCAATTATTTAAATTCACTGGGATTACCAGTTGATCTTCATTAGATGCAGCATCCCAGTGCTGATTACCAGAGCCTGGTTTCCTATAGGACCTTGGAACCAGTAGCCAGAGAAGGCCTTTCAGCTGGCAGCATGTATAGGTTCAACCACTGGACTAAGAGATGAAAACCTCATTTGATACCCTGTGATATCATTCATTTCTAGACTTTCCACTTTGCTTAAAAATGCATTCAGAGCTGATACAAGCTGTTGTTGATAGTGCTGTAACGTGGCTTTTAGTCTGTATCCTGCTCACTAATGCCTGTGTGGGTTTTGCCTGGACCACCCAACTTCAGACCTCATGGCCTTGGTCCAACAGTGGACCAAAGAAGTCTTCCAGGGGTGAAGTGAGTGTGACTGCCCTTGACACCGTGCTAGCATTTGATCAAGACTGACATTGTCACCCTGGTAAAACTGAAATCAATGGGCATCAAAGGGAAACACTCCAGTGGTTGGAGTTATACTTTGCACAAAGGTATTAGTGCTTGTTCGCAATCAATCAACCAAACCCCAGGAGATCACTGTTGCAGTTCCTTGGTATAGAGTCTTAGTCTGAACTATCTTAGACTGGTTCATCAATGACCTTCCTTCTGTTATAATGTTGAAGTGGGCATGTTCGCTTCTGATTGTGCTCATTTCAATTCCATTCGTAACCCCTCACCAAAGTAAGCAGCTCATGCTTGCATGCAGCAAGATGAATTTGAGCACAGGCTGTTAAGCAACAAATAACACTTGTGCCACAGAAAGTGCCAAACCATGACCATCTGACTTCCTATCCATGACGCTCAATGGCATTACCAACTCCTATTTGCCCACCAGCAACATTTGGGAATTACCATTCTCCAGAGATGCAATTTAACCAGCCATCTAAAAAAACATGGCAAAAAAAAGGCCAGAGGCTGCGAATGACTCCTCAGTGGGTAACTCGTTTCTTGGCACTCCAAGACCTTTCCACCATATACCGGGTACAAATCAGACTATGATGGAATACTCTCCCTTTGCCCAAATGAATACAGCTCCAACAAATATCAGTGCTATCCAGAGCAAAGTAGCTTGTTCAAGCACCACCCCTAAACATTCATTCCTCCTGCTGCCAGAATGTATTGTCTGCAGTATGTACCATCTACAAAATGCTCTGCAGTCTACTCTGACAGCACCTCCCAAGTCTATAATCTGTACCACCAAGAAGATAGGAGAGCAGGCACATGGGGACCCCTACAAGCTGCACATCATCCTTCCTCAGAAGTTAATTGCCGTTCCTTCATCGGTGCTGGATCTAAATTTGGGAATGCCTGCTTTTCGTAATGCAAGTGGATGACTTGGATGTGGGAGGCAAGATAAATAAATCTGTGGATGACATGAAGATTGGCAGAGTTGATGGTGTGGAAGATGGTGTTAGGCTGCAGAGTATTGGTAAAATGGCTGAAAAATGGCAAGTGGAGTTCATCTAGATAAGTGTGAGGTGATGAATTTTGAGAGTACTAATGAGGTTAAAACATAGACCACGAATGGTAGGGTCCAAGGGAGTATTGAGGAACAGAGGGAACTTAGCGTGGAAGTCTGAAGATCCTTGAAGGTGGCAGCACAGGTGGATAAAGTGGTTAAGAAGGCCTTCATTCATCGGGCCATTGAATACAGAAGTAGGGAGGTTATACTCCAACTTCATAAAACCTTGGTCAGTCCTCAGCTGAAGTACTGCATGCAGTTCTGGTCACCGAGGTATAGGAAGGATGTGATAGAGCTGGAGGGGGTGCAAAGGAGATTCACTCAGATGTTGCCTGACATGGAGCTGTTCAGTTCTGAGGAGAGATGGGAGAAGCTGTGTCTGTTCTCCCTGGAGTGCAGGAGGTTAAGAGGGGACATGATTGAGGCTATAAAACTGAGCGATCTAGGTAGGGTAGACTGCAGGAAACGTTTCCCCATATCAGAGGTAGATAAAACTGGAGGTTAGAGGGGATATGAGAGGAACCATCTTCACTCCGAGAGCAGTGAGTAACTGGAATGCACTGCTTGAATGAGTGGTTGAAGCTGGGTTGCTGTTGCCAGAATGGAGAAGCTGGGTCTGTTCTCCCTGGAGTGGAGGAGATTAAGAGGGGACATTAGGCAGCTATGGACCAAGCGCTAGGCGATGGGATTAACACGGGAAGGTTCCCACTGGTCAGTGTGGATGAGTTGGGCTGCATGGCCAGTTTCCATGCTGTAGAATCAGCAGAAGGACTGCAGTGGTTTAAGAAGGTGGGGGACAATTAGGGATGGGCAATAAATGCTGGCTTTGCCAATAACACTCAGATCCTGAAAGTGAATGAATAGGAGAAAACCTGCCAACCAGCTGGCTGGAAGAAAACAGAGAACTAGAATGTTAAGCCTCTGAAGAGCTGATCTCTAGAATATTGCTATAAAAGAGGAAAAAAGTGTGAAGCTGCTTTTGAAGCCACTGTTAAGTTGAAGTGGTATATTCAATAGTAGACAATAGTGATCCCTACGTCCAAGGTGAAATGTAATGACTTAGGATGAGTTGATGTGCAGACCTGATAGCAACTGAAGTTTCACACTTTTATGGACCTTTTAAAGCTGCCATTGTATCTCCAGTAACTTTGGGTTGCAACTCGGCTCCAGCTTTCCACCATCCAAAGCCCTGTGGTTCCAAGCCATAATGGGAAGAAATATAAATGGGAAAGAACAACGTGTCTGAGAAGATGATCCTTGAGCACGGGGCACCACAAGTGTGTAGCTACTAAACCATCCTTGCACTTTAATATTGAAGAAATTAAAATGAAAGTAATCAATTCCAACCGCAAGAGACTGGTTTTTATTTTTCAAAATCAGAAGTATTACTGGCATTTAGCCAGCTGCTCTCTATTAATTTCAATAAAGCGCATTGCAATTCTGTCTTAACTTTGTATCATGATGGGATGTTGTGTACTTTAGTCTGGAAGGGGTGTACTTTCTGCTGCAGCGGAGCTTTGAAGTATAAAACAGCAAAGTGATTAGGACAGTGTGATAGGTTCAAAAGATTCTCCTTGGTAACCTGGGCTTATCCTACTGATACATAAATTGGTGGGGTGGAAGTGGCTCTTTGAAATGGAGAAAAAGAGACCACAATGAGTTGGGTTATCTTGAATGGCTGTCCTTGTCAAATATTTCATGGAGCGTTATACTCTATTTTGGTGATTTTTAAGCTGTTAACAACTGTCCAAAGACGAGCTATTTACAATGAGTTTCCTATCCCCTTTCTTTCCTGGACCTTAAATTACTGTCATATGCCTGACAATCTACTTGGCTATTAATGCGTAGGGCGAGGTTTTGCCTTAAATTCAAGGGATTCTCGCCTCACGTGGATAACACTCCTGAGTAAAAGACCTGCGTGGTTTTCCTTTCCTAGCCTAGGGGTATTGCCCCTTATGCTACCTTGGTTAAAACTGACAAATCTAATGGCAAGGAATTGAGACTTTGACTTCCTGAACATTGCAGCTTCCATGCACCTCCCTTCAGGTCAAAGTCATGTAATGAGCTGCTGTCGGTTGTGGTGCACAACACTAAACTGCTGAACTGCATGCCAAATACAGAATTGATTGTAGGGCATTTTCAGAATATTAAAATAAAATGTTTCCAAGTTTGCAGTTGTTGGGCCACCCGTTTCAGTTGATTATTCTGAAGGATTTGGGAAATGCGAGATCTTTTTAAATAAGTACACTATGTTAAAAGGCATACTGAAATAATTTGCACATTTTTAGATTTAATTGGAATAATATATATATTCTCAGCACAGAGGATGGTAGCACTTGTACTGAGTGTAGAATCGTTATTTTTGTAACTTATCATAGAGATGTAAGGCTCCCAAACAATAACTAAAAGCTGTAGTTTCAACAACTCTTATTCTGTCGTTATGATCTGTTGTGGGTGTGCACAGACTCCCTCCGGGGCTGGGTTCCAGGAAAAGGGTAAGGTTCTTAATACGTGTTTCTGGACAAATCAATTATTCCGAGCCTCTTCGGGTTTGGTATGAAGACTTTTATTTAGAAAATCAGTAAGTGAGATGATTTTTGTGTTAAATTTGCTGCTGTAATATGTATCAAACATATGTTAATTCAGTTAATTAAACAACAATTTAGGGGTTTTGTTTCTTTCTGTTCATGAAAACAATGAGTTTTGAGGAACCCTAATCCTAATTGTAATCTGTTGATGGCAAGCTTAATTTTCCCTCTCATCCCGTTGGGGTTATCAACTGAGGATTCCTGCTTAAAATCCAACCAGTAGTCAAAAACTGCTGCATAGGTGATGCACACTGGTGACCAATCTACCTGGTTAATGAGAAAATGCTGGTGTTGGAAATGCTGGCTGATTGGAAACCTACTGGCTGCTAAAAGGCCTGGATTGAGTGAATGTGAAGAGGATGTTTCCATCAGTAAGAGAGTATAGGATTTGAGGGCATAGCCTCAGTATAAAGGGACGTCCCTTTAGAACTGGGATGAGGAGGAATTTCTTCAGCCAGAAGGTGATGAATCTTGAAATTCATTGCCTGTGCAGGTGTACTTGAGGCAGAGATTGATTGGTAAAGGGGTTAAGGGTTACAAGGAAAATGAAGTTGAAAAAAAGCCATGATTGAATGGGGGACCAGACCTGTTGTGCCAAATGGCCTAATTCTGCTCGCCTATCTTATAGTGTTGCTCAGGACATCCACAGGAACCTGTGTCTCCAATTGGCAACCCAAGAAGAAAATGGTTAGAATCTGGTTAGGGATTTGATAAAGGTACTCTGAGCTTTAAAATGTGGTGTATTTGGTGTAAAATACTGGGTTCAAATTTGCTCTAATTAAAAATGCCATTTTTAGAATGCTGTAAAGGTTTTGCAGTCTTGGTGCAGTGATTTTGCTCTATGGAAAACCCATGGTGAGTAAAACATTCATTTGGCTCGGTTTGCCAGCTTGACAATAGTTCAAATCTGATTTCACTGGAACCTATATGAAACACTGCTTTTTTAAATATTGTATTCGGGCATAAAGTGCAGAATTTACAAGCATGACCTTTCCCATATTTGTCAGAAATATTCTGAGGCTCAGCAGCATTGAATGGCTTTCACTGAAGAACTGTTCATTGTCTTATTACTGCACAGTTTGTCAATGTGTTTTTCACCAGCAATTTGCCATAGGCTCTGTGCACTTGTGAATTCCTGTATTTTCCCTATAGTGTTCATCTGTCTCTCAAGGAAAATACCTGAAACAATAGGGATGCCTTTTGGAGTTGTGAGGAATGTATAACTGGCACAGTAGTGCACTGATTAAATTGAAATGAATAAATAATTTTCCAAGGATATGTCTATGCTTGTCGCTGGGTCATTTTTCTGGTAGGATGGCTCTTTTCCTTCTATTTAGTGCTAAAACACCTTTTCTGTTTTCTTTGTTTTCACAGGATTGGGATCGTCACAACAAAACATCTGTCCACAATGATAGCTGCCGCCTTTTACTCAAAGAGTAAGGATTTTATTCAAGTTTGTGACCTTTCTTTTCAAAGGTTGCCAGATAAGAAGATCCAGGGGGGCCAACATACTGGCGGGGATGTTTGCTAAGGCTACTGGGGAGAATTTAAACTAGAATTGTTGGGGGGTGGGATCAGTACTGGAGAGACTGGGGAAGAGGTGTTTGGCTCTCAAATAAAGGAGGCTAGGAGTAAGTACCATAGGCAGGTGATAGAGAAGGGACGTGTTCAGACAGGCTTGAGATGTGTCTATTTTAACGCAAGGAGTGTTGTGAACTAGGTGGATGAGCTTAGAGCTTGGATCGATACTTGGAGCTTTGATGTAGTGGCCATTACGGAGAATTGGATGGCTCCGGGCCTGGAATGGTTGATTCAAGTGCTGGGTTTTAGATGTTTCAGGAAGGACAGGGAGGGAGGCAAGAGAGGTGGGGGAGTGGCACTGTTGATCAGAGATACTGCGGAAAAGGTGGACGTTGCGGAGGGATTGTCTACGAAGTCGCTGTGAATGGAGGTTAGGAACAGGAAGGGGTCGATAACTTTACTGGGTGTTTTTTATAAGGCGCCCAATAGTGACAGGGTTATTGAGGAGCAGATAGGGAAGCAGATCCTAGAAAGGTGTGAGAATAACAGAGTAGTGGTGATGGGGGATTTTAATTTCCCAAACATCGATTGGCATCTCCAGACAGTGAGGGGTTTAGATGGGGTGGAGTTTGTTAGGTGTGTTCAGGAAGGGTTCTTGACACAGTATGTAGATAGACCTACAAGAGGAGAGGCTGTGCTTGATTTGATATTGGGAAATGAACCTGGTCAGGTGTCAGATCTCTCAGTGGGTGAACATTTTGGAGATAGAATTATGATCACTATCTCCTTTACGTTAGCACTGGAGAGAGATAGGAACAGACAGACTAGAAAGGTGTTTACTTGGAGTAAAGGGAATTACGAGGCTCTCATGCAGGAAATTGGAAGATTAAGTTAGGAACAGATGTTCTCTGGGAAAAGTATGGAAGATATGTGGCAAATATTCAGGGGGTATTTGTGTGGATCTCTGCATAGACATGTTCCGATGAGACAGGAGTCACGAGAGGATACAGACCCGAGGCTATAACAAATCTTGTCAAAAGGAAAAGAAATGCATACAAAAGGTACAGAGAGTTAGGTAATGTTAGAGATCTGGAGGAGTACAAGGCTAAACGGAACAAACTTAAGAAAGAGATTAGGGGAGCCAGAAGGGGACATGAGAAGACCTTGGCGGGCAGGATTAAGGAAAACCCCAAGGCGTTCTACAAGTATGTGAAGAGTAAGGATGAGATGCGAAAGGATAAGGCCTATCAAGTGCAGCAGTGGGAAAGTGTGTATGGATCCAGAAGAAATAGCGGAGGTACTTAATGAATACTTTACGTCAGTATTCACCACGGAAAAAGATCCGGGGGATTATAGTGGGGACTTGCAGTGGCCTGAAAAGCTTGAGCATGTAGATATTAGGAAAGAGGAGGTGCTGAGACTTTTGGAAAGCATCAAGTTAGGTAAGTCGCTGGGACCGGATGAGATTTACCCCAGGTTGCTGTGGGAGGCGAGGGAGGAGATTGCAGAGCCTCTGACAATGGTCTTTGCATCGTCAATGGAGACAGGAGAGGTTCCGGAAGATTGGAGGGTTGCGGATGTTATTCCCTTATTCAAGAAGGGGAGTAGAGATAGCCCAGGGAATTATAGGCCGGTGAGTCTTACCTCAGTGGTTGGTAAACTGATGGAGAAGATCCTGAGAGGCAGGATTTATGAACATTTGGAGAGATATAATATGATTAGGAATAGTCAGCATGACCTTGTCAAGGGCAGGTCCTGTCTTACAAGCCTGATTGAATTTTTTGAGGATGTGACTAAGCACATCGATGAAGGGAGAGCAGTAGATGTAGTGTATATGGATTTCAGCAAGGCGGTTGATAAGGTACTCCATGCGAGGCTTATGGAGAAGGTGAGGAGACATGGGATCCAAGGGGACATTGCAGTGTGGATCCAGAACTAGCTGGCCCACAGAAGTCAAAGAGTGGATGTTGAAGGGTCATATTCTACATGGAGGTCGGTGACCAGTGGTGTACCTCAGGTATCTGTACTGGGACGCTTACTCTGTGATTTTTATAAACAATCTGGATGAGGAAGTGGAGGAGTGGGTTAGTAAGTTTGCGGATGACACTAAGGTTGGGGTTGTTGTGGATAGTTTGGAGGGCTGTCAGAGGTTACAGAGGGACATAGGATGCATTGTTGGGCTGAGAAGTGGCAGATGCAGTTCAACCCAGATAAGTGTGAAGTGGTTCATTTTGGTAGGTCAAATATGATGGCGGAATATAGTATTAATGGTAGGACTCTTGGCAGTGTGGAGGATCAGAGGGATCTTGGGGTCCAAGTCCATAGGACGCTCAAAGTGGCTGCGCAGGTTGACTCTGTGGTTAAGAAGTCATATGGTGTATTGTCCCTTATCAATCGGGGAATTGAATTTAGGAGCCGAGAGGTATTGTTGCAGCTATATAGGTCCCTGGTCAGACCCCACTTGGAGTATTGTGCTCAGTTCTGGTCGCCTCACTACAGGAAAGATATGGAAGCCATAGAGAGGGTGCAGAGGAGATTTACAAGGATGCTGCCTGGAATGCGGAGCATGCCTTGGTGTGTAAGATGATGAGAGGTATTGATCAGGTGGATAGTCAGAGGCTTTTCCCCAGGGCTGAATTGGTGGCCACAAGAGGACGTAGGTTTAAGGTGCTGGGGAGTAGATATAGAGGAGATGTCAGGGGTAAGTTTTTTACTCAGAGAGTGGTGACTGCGTGGAATGGGCTGCCAGAAACGGTGGTGGAGGCGGATATGATAGGGTCTTTCAAGAAACTGTTAGATAGGTACATGGAGCTGAGTAAAATAGAGGGCTATGGGTCAGCCTAGTAATTTCTAGGGTAGGGACATTTTCGGCACAGCTTTGTGGGCCGAAGGGCCTGAATTGTGCTGTAGTTTTTCGATGTTTCTTTGTTTCTAATTTGTTGGACAGAGGTTGTCAAGTGTACATATTTTCTTCCTCCTTTCTCTTCTCCAAGTGGTGGGTTGAAGGGCCTGTTTTACAACTCTGTGACTATAAAGGCAATTGTCTTATTTGTAAGGTGGCTCTCCAGCACCCTGCCAGAGTATTGCTTGAGTGTCAGAAAACCGCTTGTTCACAACTGAGCCTTATTCTGTGATACTGTCCCAGTGCTCGTCTTCCATCTGGTTTTTCCCTTCTCTCACCCTTCCACGTTATGTATAGTTGTACAGCATAGAAACAGGCCCTTTGGCCCACCACGTCCATGCTGACCATTGTGCCTAGCTATACTGGTCCCATTAATTCTATATTCCTCTATGTCCTGATCATTCAAGTATTTGTCAAGATGCCTGTTACATGTTGTTACCACCTCCTCTGGCAGCTTGTTCTTTGTATGGAAATATTTACCCCTCAGTATCCCTTTAAACTGCATCCCTCTCACCTTAAATCTTTGCCCTCTAGTTTTAGACACCACTACCATGGGAAACGTACATCGGCAACCCCACCCTATCCGTCCCTGTTATAATGTTAAGTGCTTCTGTCATGTCGCCTCTCAGCCGGGGAAAAGAGTCTCAGTGTGTCCAATCTCTCCTGATAACTTAAGTCCTCCAGTCCAGGCAAGATCCTTGTGAATCTTTTCTGCACCCTCACTAGCTTAGTCATGTCCTTCCTTATATTTAGATCTTTTATTCAAGAAAAACTGAAATGGAAGGATTATGCACCTGATAATTGTTTCTAGTTATTTGTGAGCAAGCCATTGAATTGTCAGTGATGTACTTTGGGGAAGCCTTGACTGCCATCCTTGTCTGATTTTTGGTTGGGTCTTAATTGTTCCCTGTTCCCTGAAGTGACTCAGGATTGAGTTATCAAACTCAGAGCAGCTAGGACTGGCCATTAAGTTCCAGGTTTTCCAGTGTTTTGATAAACAAAGAAGAAAATGATCACCGCCAACGTAGACCTTAAAAAGAGAGTTTTTGGTTAAATTCTAGATGCTTTCCGACTGCAGTAAAACATCAATAATCCTACACCTTTGTGTCTTGGCATAGAGCACAGAAACAAGCCCTTTGGTCCACCCTGTCTGTGCTGACCATTAAGTAGCCATCTGTACTAATCCCATTTACCAGCACTTGGTCCCTAGCCTTCTATGGCTTGGTGATTCAAGTAGTTGTACAAATACTTACATTTTGCGAAATCAAAAAGGGGTAGGACATGTACAGTAAGTGGCAGGGTGCTAAGTACTGTTGATGAACAGAGATACCTAGAGGCCCATAACCATGTACAACATGCTGGGGGGACTCAGCAGGTCAGGTGGCATCTATGGAGGGAAATGAACAGTTGATGTTTCTGGCCCAGACCCTGCATCAAATCCATAGTTCCCTGTAAATGGTGAAACAGATCGATGGGTAGTGAAAGAGGCATATGGCACACTTGGCTTCATAGGTCGGGGCGCAGAATATAAGAGTTGGGGGCATTACAGTACAACTTTAGAAAAGACTTGAAGTATTATGTGCAGTTCTGGTCACCACACTATAGGAAGGGTGAGGTTGCACCTGAGAGAGTGCAGAGGAGAGGCACCAGAATATTTCTTGGATTGAAGGACTTCAATTATGGGGAGAGATTGGATAGACTGGGCTTGTTTCCCCTGGAGTGAAGGAGGCTGAGACGTGACCTGACAGAGGTGTGTAAAATTATGAAACGCACAGATAAGGTAGGGAGTCAAAATCTTTTGCTCATGGTAGGGGTATCAATAACAAGAGGGCATAAGTTTAAGGAGTTTTAAAGGGGATCTGAGGGGTAAGGTTATTTCGGGTCAGGACCCTTCTTCAGGACTGAAGATAGGAAAGCGGGAAGCCCAATATATAGGAGGGAAAAGCAGAGGTGGACAAAAGTGGGGTGGGCACAGGGTGGTGAATGGTACATGCAGGTAGGAGATAGTGATAGGCAGGTGCGGGGGAGGAGGGGAGAGCAGATCCACTGGTGGATCGGTCAACGGTAAGGAGGAAAAAAGGGGGGTAGAAAAAAGAAAAGAGGCATGGTTGGGGGTGGGGGTGGGGGGACGGGTGGTGTGGGGATTACTTAAAGTGGGAGAATTCAATGTTCACGCCATTAGGCTGCAAGGTTCCAAGATGGAAAATGAGGTGCTGTTCCTCCAGATTGTGCTTGGAATTCTCTTGGCAGTGGAGGAGGCCGAGGACTGTCAGGAGATTCTCCACTGTCAGGACAACTCCGGGTGCATACTGGAGGAGCATTTCCCCTGGTGCATCTGCTCTCCCCTCCTCCCCCGCACCCACTAATCACTATCTCTTACCTGCATCTACCTATCACCACCCTGTGCCCACCCCACCTCCCCTCTTTTGTCCACCTATCACTGCTCTGTTTTTCCCTCCTATATATTGGGCTTCCCCTTTTCCTACCTTCAGTCCTGAAGAAGGGTCCTGACCCGTAACGTTGACCGCCTGCTGAGTTCCTCCAGCATCATCGTGTTTCTCATCTAGATCCCAGCATCTGCAGTCCTTTGTTTCTCTAATAATTATTGATATTACGTGGAATCGTCAGTTGCGATGCCTGTTGTGATTGCAGTCACTCCTAATAAAGTTTAACATGTTTTGTGTTGCAGGTATCCCGACTGGGACCCAGATGCAGTTCCTCCAACCAAGTATGTTCTGTTTTTCATCTACTTTTGTGTTTGCTGAGGCAGTGGGATTAGGATGGGGCTATGTAAACCTTGAACTTCTGGTTTTATCAGTAGGTTTTGAGATTGAGTTCATTATTGTACTTTTGAGGAGTTTTTTTCCCTGTAAGTGAATTTCAAGTTGTGTATCACCAATGGTAAATAAATTGGTAAATTTGTTTATTATTGTTGCATGTACCGAGGTACAGTGAAAAACTTGTTTTGCATGCCATCCATACAGATCATTTCATTACATCAGTGCATTGAGGTAGTGCAGGGGAAAACAATAACAGAATGTAGGATAAAGTGTTACAGTTACAGAGAAAGTGCAGTGCAGGCAGACAATAAGGTGCAAGGTCATAACAAGGTAGGTTGTGAGGTCAGGAGCCCACCTTATTGTACTAGGGAATCGTTCAAAGGTCTCATAACAGTGGGATAGAAGTTGTCCTTGAACCTGGTGGTACTTGCTTTCAGGCTTTTGTAGCTTCTGCCCGATGGGAGGGGGGAGAAGAGAGAATGTCCGGGGTGGGTGGGGTCTTTGATTATGTTGGCTGCTTTACTGAGGCAGCAAGGAGTGTAGACAGAATCCATGGAGGGGAGGCTGGTTTCTGCGATGTGCTGAGCTGTGTCCACAACTCTGCATTAAAAGGCACCAAGTTGTCATTTGTGGGTTTATTCATTATTATACATTTAACCACAGAAAAGTAGAACTCTCATTTAATACCCTATCCATGTGAAGTACCAAAAACCACTTGAATCAGAATGTTTTGTGTTCAATGCATGTGTGCATTTTTAAGATTTCCTTGCACGTCAGTCTTGCAACTGGCACTTGACTTTGTCCCTTATTAAAACAATTGTTCTCTCTGAGCCTTCTCAGTCTCTCTGATATAGCGTAATCTTTGCTCCCTCATGGGCAAGACTCGAATGGAAATGCAGACAACTGGTTGAGCCATTAACCACCAGAATTTGGCTGGTACACAAAGTACTATTGGACCCTGCTCTTGCCTGCCAAAAGTGCTCAATATTCTAAGATCATCCTGAAAATAAAAAATAATCCTCTGTTTTCTCATTCTGCAAACTAATTCCTTAAACCACTCTCCCTTCTCACCAACCTTCACTCATGGTAAAGGTTCAAGGTACTAAAGAAATCCATTTAAACTGCCTGCCAATTCCTTCCCTGAGCTTACCTGGCCAAACCTGTTTTGTAAATCCAGCCCTAGCCCTGAACACACACCATTATCTATTTGTGTGTGAAGTCCGTGTCTCCTGCTCCCTCGGCACTATTCCGACCGAACACTGAACACACAATTTTCTTCTAGTCTGTTGGTGTGCAGTCTTGTGATCAAACTCTCATCACGTCCTGCATTCTGTGACGTGCCTACAGGGCAGTAAAAGAAATCTGAATTTGCACGCACTGATCAAAATGCAAATAATATGTCAGGTTAATCAGACTGAGTTTTCCCAAAGTTGTCTTTTCAGAAATAGCAGAAAATGCTGGAAATACTCAGCAGGTCAGGTAGCATCTGTGGAGAGAGAAACAGAGCTAATGGTTTGAATTGAAGACCTGTCGTTAGAGCTGGGTGAACAGTCATTAAATGTTGCAGAAAAGGGGCAAGACTGAAGAGAACAAAGAGACTGGCTCAGTTGAGAAAGGCTGATGAAGACTGGCAACTAATCTGTGAGGGTGAAACAGCGAGCTGGAGTCAGGTTTATTATCACTGACATACCTCATGAAATGTGTTATTTTGCAGCAGTACAGTGCAAAGACAAAATTAATGTAAATTACAAAAATAGTGCAAACAAAAGGAATTACGAGGTAGTGTTCATGGACCATTCAGAAATCTGATGGCGGAGAGGGAGAAAGTGTTCCTAAACCGTTGAGTGTGGGTCTTCAGGCTCCTGTACCTCCTCCCCGATGGTAGTAGCGAGAAGAGAGCAACAGGTGCTGGAATTGTGAAAGAGTAAGCTGCTAAAGCCCAGCAGGTCAGGCAGCATCTGTGAAGAGAGGTACACTTGGTTACATCAGGCCAAGAACTGAAAAACAAAAAAATCTGAAAGAAAAGTAGAAAATGCTATTTGATCTCCCTTCTACAAATGACAACTGATGCCATGACTTTTTTTTAAAGTTCAGATTTTTTTCAGTGAATATGAGGTGAAGTAGTTTGGTTGCAATCGTCAATCTCACTAATTGGTTGCATAAGCTTAACGGCCTATCCTCCCATGATTTCTACCTGTTCAGGTGGTTTTAACTGGATTTGAACTCCAGCTCCTCCCTCTTATTGGAAGCTTTGGTTCTAATTCTTTGGTCCAGTTTATTGAGTTGTCTCTTTGCCTTCAGTAACACTGTGTCAGTACAAAGTCTAATCTGTCATATTATGTAAATTACTTGAGTCCATATCTGACAGGCCAATGATAGAACTGAACTGATGATGGTCAGGCACTTAAAGGTAAGAAGGTGGAAATGAAGCAACGCACAAAGTGCTGGAGGAACTCAGTGGTTCAGGCAGCATCTATGCAACCTGACCCGCTGAGTTCCTCCAGCGCTTTGTGTGTGGCTCCAGATTTCAGCATCTGCAGTCTCTTGTGTCTCCAAGGTAGAAAGGAAGGCTGCTTTTGACAAGTTTAATGGTGCCAAGTCCCTACCATCACTCTCCATCACAAACTAAACCAGCATCACTGCCCAAGTTTGTCTGGTTTATTGAGAAGTGAGTTGTAACCTAGAATTCATTTCCTGAAATAATGCCAGAACAGCAACATGCAAAGGAGAATTTAATAAATGCTTTGAAGGGGAGAAAATTTCAGGATTAAGGAGACAGAGCATGGACTGGGAAATTTTGGATAGGGATTTTGAAGGAATGATGGTCCTGTGTTCTGTTATGTTCTGTGAAAAATCAGAATTCTTTCAGGATCTTCAGTGCATAAATCTTGTACAAAATTGCTTCCACATGGACGTCTCTTTTCTTGTTAATTCACTCACAGAGATGATCTTGCCAAGAAAGAGAAAGAAGCAGTGGCCGCAGAACAAGCTACCACACCCTTCAGTTCGGCACGGATGAGTCCGAAGCATTTAAGCCCACGTCGCATCAGCCCTCACAGAACAAGTCCAAGACGCTTGAGCCCTCGCAAGTCCAGTCCACGGCGCTTGAGCCCTCGCAAAATCAGTCCGAGACGCATGAGCCCACACCGTTCCAGATCCAGTCCGAGGCGCACCAGCCCACACCGATCGAGATCCAGCCCCAGGCGCACCAGCCCCTACAGGTCAAGGTCTAGCCCTCACAGATCAAGGCCTAGGCGTTTGAGTCCCCACAAATCTAGGCCAAGCCCCAAGCATTCAAGCCCACAAAGGTCTAGCCCACGCACCTCCAATCCCAAACGTAAAATCCAGAAGGATTTGCCTGCTAAGAATTCTAACCAGAAGCCGCCAGTGAGCCAGTTAACGAATCAAAAGCCTCCAAATAAGAAGATTATGAAGCGACCTGCTGTCACGGGCAAACCCTTTGCTGAAGCAAAAAGCAATACAGGTATTGTAGCATCAATCTAATGCACTTTGTTTGACGTTGGCGTGTCTCATTGTGTGGCCTGACCACCTGTATTTTGCATCCCCCATCAGTATTGTATGATAAAACCAGAAAATGGTTGCATAATGCCTTCAACACTGAGGCTTGAAGCATTCTGTAGATGCTGGCAGCTTTATACCTCCCTTTTTTATGAGAAAAAAGTTTGGAGTTGAGCTGATTCTTCTGTAACCATTTCTTTAGAATCTCAGTAGAGGCAGGAATAGGTTCTTCAGCCCTTGTTCCTGCTCAGTAAAATCTTGCGTCATATTTTATCTTTGTGCCATTTTCCTATGTAAACCTGGTGTCCCTTGATTCTTTTAATATTCAAGAGTATCTATCTTAGCCTTAAATATAGGCAGCACCTGAGCCCCATAAGCCTCTTGGTTAGAAGATTACATAAATTTACTACCTTTTGTCCTGAATGGCTGATCCTTACTTTGAGAGTTAGACCCCAGCCGGGGGAAATATCCCTACATCTATCCTGTCAGACCCTGCAAAAATGTTATGTTTCAGTGAGATCGTCTCTCTTTCCTCTAACTCCATGGTCTGTTGGTCCAGTCTGCTTAATTGCTCTTGGTAGGACAACTCCAATCTGGGTTAACGTTCTCAGCACTCTTTCTATCACAGGTATGTCTTTAGGGAGATCAGACATGCACATTATTCTGGGACCAGTGTCACCAATTCCCTAATTTCAGTAATCCATCTTTACCCTTGTGCCTATCCAAAAGTGCATCAGAGAAGAGTTTGCATTTGAGTCTGTGTTCTTCAGACAGGATTTGGAACATGCTGTGCTGTCACCACAGATGTTTGTATTGTTTCATTTTTGTGCTGTTTACTGTAAATATTCATAGACCATAAAACACTACAGCACAGTACAGACCCTTCGGCCCACAATGTTGTGCTGACATTTTATCCTGCTCTAAGATCTATCTAACCCTTCCTGCCTACATAGCCCTCCCTTTTTCTATCATTCATGTGGCTCTAAATGTCCCTAATGTATCTGCCTCCACCACCTCTGCCAGCAGTGCGTTCCACACACCCACCACTCTGTGTTTAAAAAAAACTTGCCTCTGACATCCACCACCCCGCCATACTTTCCTCCAATCACATTAAAATTATAATAAAGACCAGTTCAGTTTTTGCCTCCCGAATTGTTTTCTGAGTGTTAACTTTCAGTGATTCCTGTACACAGAAACCCATATCCCTCTAGTACCAACACCTTTCAATGTCTCATGAAAATTGCAGATAATCAAAATCCAAAACAAAATAAATATGAGAAACACTCGGTAGCACAGGCAGCAGTAGGAAAGGGAGGCACCAGTTAACTTTTCAGGGTGAAAGAACTGTTGAGCCCAGAATAATTTGATAATTTTCTGCTGATTACGCGGTTCTTGTCCGATGCTCACTGAGTTCTGTCTGTAGGTCCTGCTGCTGCTGCTGCTTCTACTGTCGTGGTGGAGAAACCTGCTGCTCAACAGGAGGCAAATGCACAGCAGGTGAGTGTCAACTGTTCTTACTACAGAATTGCAGAAGCCTTATTTTGTTACTGTGAATAAGGTGCTGTGAAGTGTCAGTTCTATGTGGTCTGACGCTTATATTGATGCATCCTCTTGAAGGATAACTTTTAGTGGCAGGGACTAAGGGTTGGCTACGTCTGTAGTGGCAGAAGGCAGTGTTTTGAGTATTCTCGTTAATTCTGTTGGAGTGCTGACTGTTATGTTCTTCCAAAGATGAATGAAATGAGGAAGAGTGGGCGTGTGGTTCACATCACTGACCTACCTCACGACGGCTACACTGAAGAAGACATCTCAAAACTGACCCAGCCTTTTGGAAAAGTCACTGGCATTAAGTTGCTGCGCTCTAAAAATGAGGTAAAGTTGCATGTGAAATTGAGGAAAGCATATGCAGTTATCAAGCTCATATTCACCACTGATATGCCCCAAGGTTGAAAAGTTTACTGTGAATTTTCAGTGCTCAGTGGCTCACATGCCAACTGTCAAGGCTGAGGGTGGTTTTTTTGAGGGATGTGCAAAATGGCTAAGCATTTGAAATTGTGGAAGAGGGATCACCAGATTGCAAAAGGGTGAATTTAGATAAGATTCTGGTGCTGGCTGTGTGGATTTTGCACGATCTCCCTGTAAGTTTCCCCCAGGTGCTCCATTATCCTCTCACATCCCAAACCTTAATTGGCCGTTGGGGGTTTGTCCCTAGTGTGTAGGTGAGTGGTAGAATGTGAAGGGAATTGACGAAAATGGGGCAGAATGAAATAAGATTAATGTAAATGTGGGCTGAAGGGCCTTTCCTTAGGGTGGCAACTTGGGTTTGATCCTGACCTCCAGTGTTGTCTGTGTGCAGCTTGCATGTTCTTCCTGTGACCACATTGGTTTCCTCCCTCGCCCCAAGAATATGCAGATTGGTTGGTTAATTAGCCACTGTAAATTGGCTGTGGCGTGTGGGTGGAATCTGGGAAGGTGTTGATGGAAATGTGGGGAGAATAAATTGGGTTAGTGTAGGAATAGTGTAAGAATAGAGTCATGGAGTTGTACAGCGTAGAAGCAGGCCCTTCCACCCACTACGTTTATGCTGACCATCATGCCTATATAATACCACTTGCCTGCATTAATTGCACATCTCTCTGTGTTATGCATTCAAGTCGCTGTCAAGATGCCTTTTAAATGTTATTGTTTCTGCCTCCACCGTCACCTCTGGCAGCTCATCCGAGATACCAACAACTCTGTGTGAAAAATGTACCCCTCAGATCCCCTGTAAACCTCCTCCCTCTCACCTTAAACCTGTACTCTCTAGTCTTAGACACTCCTCTCATGGGAAACAGACTTTGGCTATCTACCCTATCTACACCTCTCGTAATTTTACATACCTCAGTGATGTCACCTCTCAGTCTACTTTGCTCCAGGGAAGGCAGACCTGGCCTATCCAATCTTATGATAATTCAAGCTCTCCAACGCAGGCAACACAACTGTAAGTTTCTTTTCTGCACCCTCTCTAGCTTAATCACATCCTTCTCATTGTGTGGTGGCCAGAACTATACACCGTCTTCCAGATGTGGTCTCACCAAGGTCCTATACAGCTGTAACATGACATTGCAACTCCTGTACTCAGTCCCTCAGCCGACAAAGGCAAGCATGCTGTACACCTTCACCACCCTGTCTACCCATGTTGCTACTTTCAGGGAATGATGTACTTGTACCCATAGGACTCCTTGTTCTACAAGACTCTCCAGGGCCCAGCCATTGAGTGGGTGAGGGGGGGGGGGGGTGTAGACTTCGTGGGCTGAAATTTCCATGCCATTGGGTGGATCATACTTGGCACAGATATGGTGGGCCATTCTATATTCAATGAGGTCACATCTCATTCTTCTAAACTCTTTATTTAAAAAAAAATAAAGTGGTGGCTGGATAAAGCTTAGCGTTTGGTTTAAAGATTGACAAGAGAAGACGTGGGAGTTGAGTGATTCCAAGTACTGAGCCCTGGGTTCGAAGGTGGTTGAATACTTTCTTTTGTCAAAAATAGGCTTTCCTGGAGATGGCATATAAAGAGGCTGCAGTGGCGGTGGTGGAGTTTTACAGCATCACACCAGTGGAGATCAATCACCGACAGGTGTCTATGATGCTACTGGGACAGAAGAAGGAAATTCCAAAACTGGTAAGTACTGAGGTGGTTTATTTTTCTGTAGGATGGAGCACAAGCCTTGTGCGTGCTGTGTCGGTATCCACAGAGCCTGCATATCAATTGAGGTTTAGCTGGTTTAGTGAGTACCTCCGTCACATCTGAGGTACCTTAGTACCTCAGAAACTCTCAGTGAGTTTCACTTAACAGAAGCCAGGACTTGGAGTGAGAGTTTAAAAGAGGTTGGTCTTGGGACTTGCTGGTGAGTTTCACTCAACAGGATGCCAAAAGAGACACATTTGCAAATTGTTAGTTGACAGTTGATTGGCTAATTAACAACAGCTGAGTGGCCAGTGTTAGAGTGGGGAGCCGAGGCTTTGGCTGAAGAGGCTGAGTAAGTGGGCCAGGTGTGGGGAGTGAGAGCAGCTCTTTTTTTTTAAAAAAAAGGCTTCAGTGAGAAAGCATGAGTAAGAACAGGTAAGGTTTTATTTTGTTGTTGATCCTTAATCCTTGATTCAGTAGACGCAGGGTGGCAGTTAGGGCAGTGGAATGCTCCTGCAAGATGTGGGAAGTCAGGGAACCTCACCGTCTCCCTGATGACTATACCTGTGGGAAGTTCACCCAGCTGCAGCTCCCGACAGACCGAGTCAGGAAACAGGAAGCTGAGGGCTTCATATTTGATACTTTTACTGAGATGGTCACACCCAGGGTATAGACTTCAGTTAGATGGGAGAACCACCAGGAGAAGTAAGGGGAGTAGGCAGTCAGTGCAGGGTTCCCCTGTGGCCATTCCCCTCACTAACAGGTAGACCTCTTTGGATACTGTTGAGGGGGATGTTCTTTCAGGGGCTAGCAGCAGTAGTCAGGTCTCTGGCACTGTGACTGGCTCTGAGGCTCAGAGGGAAAGGGTGCAGTCAGATAGGGCAATAGTGATAGGAGGCTCGATAGTGAGGGGGACAGAAAGGAGATTCTGTGGCCACAGAAGAGACGCCAGGATGGTGTGTGGGCTCCCAGGTGCCGGGGTCAAGAATGTCTCTGAGCAGCTGCAGAAAATCTTTGAGGGGGGGGGGGTGAACATCCAGAGGTCGTTGTACATGTGGGTACAAACGACATGGGTAGAACAAGGATTGAGGTCCTGCAGAATGAGTATAGGGAGTTGGGTAAGAATTAAAATGCAGGACCTTGAGGGTAATGATCTCCAGATTACCCCTGGTGCCACGTGCTAGTGAGGGCAGGAATAGAAAGATAGGCCAGATGAATGTGTGGCTGAAAAGCTGTGGCAGGGATTCAGGTTCTTGGATCATTGGGATCTCATCTGGAGTAGAGATGATCTGTACAAGAGGACAGGTTGCACTTGAACCAGAGGGGGATCAATATCCGAGTAGGGAAATTTGCTTCTCTCACCAGGGAGGGTTTCAACTGGATTGCCAGGGGAGTGGGACTCGAGAGAGCAAAGTTGGTGAGAAAGCAGGGGTACATGCAGCAACCAAAGCGTGGCAGCCTACAATCAGGATAGCCACGTTTAGAGTAAAAGGGCAGGTAGGACCACTGCTTTAAACTGCATCTATTTCAATGCACGTAGCTTAACGGGTATGGTGGATAAACTGGGGGCATGAATTGCCTCTAGGAACTGGGATATTGTGGCCATAACAGGTATTAAGTTACGGTTATGTTCTTGGAGCAATATTTTCAGGGTGAGGATTGTAGATTGTTGTCCTAAAGTTTTAATCTAATTAAAAGAGAGTGCTGGAAATACTCCCCAATTTAAGGGAGCATCTGTGGGGGAGAAAACGCATTTTGCTGAAAGATCATTGGAAGGAAATGTAACCTTGATGCCTCCTGACCCACTGAATATTTACAATTATTTCAGGTTTTCAGTATTTTTGGTATTGGTATTTGCAGTTTATTTTATTTTGTCACGAACCAGCAACAGAAGAAACACACTGAGCATGATTCAGTGTTAAAAACTATTTTATTAATCACTACTTATGATAATACGTAAAATAAAAGTAAAAATGTTAGTATGTTAGAATTCAAAAATGTTAAACCTTGAACGTTAACCCCAAAACTAAACTCTTCGTGTGTGTGTGTGTGTGTGACAAAGTCCAAAACTCCCAGTTCCTGAATGGTTCTTAAAGTTCAGTTCCGCAAGCCATAAGGTGAAACATGAGCAAGGGCTTCTTCAACAACCACCGTTGTCTGAAGATAAGATGTAGATGTAGAAAAACATAGAGAGAGTACATACGAAATCCAAATGTTCCACGATGGAACCCAAACGACACTCCAGTGTTTACTCGGTAGTGACTTCCTCACCCCGAAAAGCATCCGAACCGTGGTCGTCCACACACAAATACCTGTTTCCTTCTACAGGTCAGCAACAAAGTGAACTCCACCGGATTACTTCCAACTTCCATACATGGATTTCAGTGGCAAACACAGTTATTGTTTCTCATCCATCGATAGAGAAAACAAGCAGGCTGGTGTCTCTCTCCCTTCTCTCTCTCTCTTTCTTCTTCTTACTTCTTCAACCACGTCATTACGTCCTTTATCTTCTATTGACGTAAGCACGCCCCACACACACATACACACACACTCTCTATCTTAAAGGGACTTTCACTGAGTCCGTAACACCTCCCACCTAAAAAAAATTTTTCCCAAGAAAAATTCAACCGCGCATAAAGTTAGTAATGTTAATAATTATCATGCTACACAACTACAGACTATCAGATTAGTACAGATACATGTTTCCCATTTAACATCGGGAAAGACAATCAGCAATCGCATTATCTTTGCCTTTAATGTGAGTTATCCTGAGATCAAACTCTTGCAAAATTAAACTCCAGTTTAACAGCCTTCTGTTCTTGTTTTTGACTCGGCTCAGAAACACCAATGGGTTATGATCTGTATATACAGTCAATGGTTTCTGAGCGGTTCAAACATATACACTGAAATGTTGCAAGGCTAAAACAAGCGACAGTAATTCTTTCTCTATGGTGCAATAATTCTTTTGATGCTCATTAAATTTCTTTGAAAAGTAAGCTACAGGATGGTCAATATCATCAAGGTCACCCTTCTGCAACAACACAGCTCCTGCAGCTTCATCACTGGCATCTGCTGCTAATGAAAATGGCTTTTCAAAGTCAGGTGTTTTGAGCACAGGATGGTAGCATAAAATGGCTTTCAGCTTCTCAAATGCTTCTTGACAAGAATCTGTCCAAACAAACTTTACTCCCTTCTTCAGAAGATTAGTTAGGGGAAGAGCAATATCAGCAAAATTTTTACAAAATTTTCGATAATATCCAACCATTCCCAAAAATCTTCTAACAGTCCTCGTACCTGTGGGAATAGGGAACTCAGATATCGCTTGAACTTTTGCCTGAACAGGAGCTTGCTTGCCTTGATCTACAACATACCCAAGATACGTCACAGTGGCACGGCCAAATTCACTTTTAGCCAAGTTAACTGTAAGGTTAGCCTTGGAAAGTCTTTCAAACAACCTTTCTAACGCAGAGATGTGATCTTCCCAAGTATCATTCCCAGTCACTAAGTCGTCAATGTAGGCATCTGTATGTTTTAACCCATGAATCACTGAATTAATCATTCTTTGAAATGTTGCCGGAGCATTTTTCATTCCAAATGGCAAAACATTGTATTCATACAATCCAGAAGGGGTTACAAAGGCTGAAATCTCCCTTCCTTTATCTGTTAATGGAACACACCAGTACCCTTTTAATAAGTCAATCTTTGTAAGAAATTTTGCCTTTCCCACTCTATCTATGCAATCATCCACCCTCGGAATAGGGTAAGCATCTGACTTTGTTACAGCATTCACTTTCCTGTAATCTGTGCAAAATCTAACAGTTCCATCAGGTTTAGGTACAATAACACAGGGCGAACTCCAATTTGAAGTAGAATGTCTGATAATATCATTTTCCAACATGTACTTTATTTCCTGATCAACAAGTTTACTTTTTTCCACATTCATTCGATATGGGTGTTGTTTGATTGGTTTTGCATCCCCAACATCAACATCATGGGTAATTATCGATGTTCTGTTTGGAACATCTGGGAACAGATTTTTAAATTTTAAAATTAATTCTCTCATCTGTTGTTTTTGTAAAACTTGTAAATGGTCCAACTTCGTTTCAAGGTTCTCCAGGATATTTTGGTTTTTTAGTTTCGATGGAATAATATTTGGTCTAAATTGGCCTTCCTCAACATCAACATCAGGCATTCTAGAAACAACCTTTACACCATCCACCAAGGCCACAACTGAATCCCTCTCATAATAAGGTTTTAGCATGTTTACATGACAGAGTTGTGTTTTCTTGCGTCTATCTGGTGTTTTGATTATATATATTAAATCAGTCACTCGAGATTCAATAACATAGGGTCCAGAAAAACGAGATTGCAATGGATTATTTTGGCTAGGGAAAAATACCAACACCTTTTGCCCCACTGCGAATGTCCTAGGCCGAGCACGTCTATCAAAATATGTCTTCATTCTTATCTGGCTTGTTTTCAAATTCTCTCTCGCTAGCTGGCAGACTCTTTCCAACCGAGTTTTAAATTTTTTTGGACATGGGGAGGTCTCCATTTCCTCATTAACACTCCATTTTTGACATAATATCCAATTGGCACTTTCTCAATCTCCTCACATGAGAGTACTTTTTCTTTCAATTCTGTCAACTCAGGGTCCTTTGTCTGTTCCACCATAAAATCCTTCCTCGACAAAGACAAATCTTTAAATTCAGGCTCACTATAAGGATGTTGATCCTCCAGTGAAGACAGAAAAGTCTCAGATAAGGCATCATAATTTTCTTCCTGTTTAGGACTGTCACAAGGAACCACATCAGACTGCACCGGACTGTCTGTCTTGGCTAATTCTCTAGCTCTAGCTCGAGTCACCGCACATGATGGGTAAACATCTGGATCATTCTCAGACTCATCAATCCTTGGTTTGGTTGTTAACCGTACCACAGGAACAATTTCTCCATCTGCAAGGTCATTTCCCAATAACAAAGAAACTCCTTCCACTGGCAAACTAGGTCTTATCCCTATCTCGACTGGTCCTCCTACGAACTTTGACTTTAAAATCACCCTGTGTAAAGGGACAGACATGGTCTCACCTGTAACGCCTCGTACTAGATTTACCTCACCAGTGTCACTTTCTTCACCAAAATTTAAAACACTGTCCAGCAAGAGAGATTGACAAGCCCCAGTAACTCTAAGAAGTTTCACTGGCACCTGGGGTGACTCATCATTCAGTGAAACAAAACCCTCTGATACATACGAACGGAATTCTTTTCTCACCTCCTCCAACTTTTCCGCTTTTCCCTCTTGCAAGGACTGATCTTTAACAGCATCTCCTAAACCTTTTTGATTTTTAATTGCCTGAAAGCAAGCATTGGGCCCAGCTTCCTTCTTTTTCTTCAAAAGGGCACAATTAGATATCACGTGGCCAGGTTTCCTACAGTAATAACAAGTACGCTCAACAGGTTTTTCCAGCCCTGGCTTCTTTTCATCTTTTCCTTTTTGATTACCTCCCAATTTAATCTCCGGTTTACCTGGATTGTCCTTGTAACTCTTTTGAAAGGTTTTAGGTTGTCCCCATTTTGATTTATGGGTTAAAGCATAATCATCTGCCAACCTAGCAGTTTCTTGTAAAGTTTCCACTGCCTTTTCATTTAAATATGTTGTTAATTCAGCTGGAACACATCTTTTAAAGTCTTCCACTAGTATCAATTCTGTCAATTTATCATAATCCCCATCTACATTTTTAGCCAGGCACCATCGTTCAAAACATATTCTCTTTCCATTGGCAAATTCCATATGTCTGATCTGCAGATTTCCTCAAATCTCTGAATTTTTGTCTATAAGCCTCAGGGACCAATTCATAGGCCTTCAAAATAGTTTGTTTTACCTTGGTATAATCAGCTGCATCATCAGCAGACAAAGCCGAATAAGCTTTTTGAGCTTTATCTTTAATCACACTCTGTACCATAAGAGCCCATCCTTTCCTTGGCCAATTTGAACTCACAGCAACCTTTTCAAAATGTTGGAAATACTGATCAACCTGATCTTCCTCAAAAGGAGGGACTAATCGAACCTCCCTGCTGGCTGAAAAACCATCTTCAGAATCAGATTCCAAACTCCTACGCTTCATTTGTAACTCATGCTGCCTCTGTTTCTCCTTTTCCTCACTATCCAGCTCCATCCTCTTCAATTCCATCTGCTTCATTGCTAGATCAGCCTCTATCTTCATCCGAGTTAGCTCTCATTCAGCCTCTAATTTCTTTTGTCCCAACTCGAACTTCAGTCGTGTTTGTTCTAACTCCATCTTTGCTATCTGCACCTGTGCCTCAGAAATTGCTATTTCACTGCCAGGAAACTGTTTTAACACTTCCTCCTCAAACACCTTCTTTTCCACATAATGGCCAGCTATCAGTCTCTGAATATCTGCCTTTCTCATAGACTGCTTTACTTCTGTAAGGTTTAGCCTTGTAGCAATCTTTATCAAATCATCCTTTTTCGCCACCTCCAATCCCTTTTGGGTTGGTGACTCCAAAAATGCTATAATATCCATTGCTGCTGGTTTCCACACACACAAGCCAATTAAAAAGAATTTATCAGACCTCCCTCAAAAATCTTTGGATTGGATCCTGGATGAATCTCGTCAATCTGGGGTACAATCCCAGACGACACTCGTTAATCTTTGGATTGGATCCCGGACGAGCCCCCAATTTTGTCACGAACCAGCAACAAAAGAAACACACTGAGCATGATTCAGTGTTAAAAACTATTTTATTAATCACTACTTATGATAATACGTAAAATAAAAGTAAAAATGTTAGTATGTTAGAATTCAAAAATGTTAAACCTTGAACGTTAACCCCAAAACTAAACTCTTCGTGTGTGTGTGTGTGTGACAAAGTCCAAAACTCCCAGTTCCGGAATGGTTCTTAAAGTTCAGTTCCGCAAGCCATAAGGTGAAACATGAGCCAAGGGCTTCTTCAACAACCACCGTTGTCTGAAGATAAGATGTAGATGTAGAAAAACATAGAGAGAGTACATACGAAATCCAAATGTTCCACGATGGAACCCAAACGACACTCCAGTGTTTACTCGGTAGTGACTTCCTCACCCCGAAAAGCATCCGAACCGTGGTTGTCCACACACAAATACCTGTTTCCTTCTACAGGTCAGCAACAAAGTGAACTCCACCGGATTACTTCCAACTTCCATACATGGATTTCAGTGGCAAACACAGTTATTGTTTCTCATCCATCGATAGAGAAAACAAGCAGGCTGGTGTCTCTCTCCCTTCTCTCTCTCTCTTTCTTCTTCTTACTTCTTCAACAACGTCATTACGTCCTTTATCTTCTATTGACGTAAGCACGCCCCACACACACATACACACACACTCTCTATCTTAAAGGGACTTTCACTGAGTCCGTAACAAATCCATTTACCTGTGGAGAGTAAGTTTTATTGTGTACATTACTCCTGTGATCGTTGGCTCCTCCTGAAAATGAGGTCCATTGCACTGGGGAAGAAACCTAATCTGGAGCAAAAAGTAAAATGTTGGAAAAACTCAGCAGGTCAAGCAGCAACTGCGGAGGCACAGGGACCATCTGTGGGTCAAGCAGCAGTTGCAGAGGCACAGGGGCCGTCTGCGCCTCGGTCAGGAGCTGCGGAGGCACAGGGGCTGTCTGCGCCTCGGTCAGGAGCTGCGGAGGCACAGGGGCCGTCTGCGCCTCGGTCAGGAGCTGCGGACCATTTCTCTGCCACCACAGATGCTGCCTGACCCATTCAGTTCTTCCTGCAGTTTTTTTGCTCCAGATTCCAGCATCTAGAGTCTCTTGTTTGTAGTGGGGACTGAGAAATTGATTGGTGTTTACCTAATTGGGCTGTTGTTGTTTCTCTCGCATATGCTCTCCCTATAGTCTTTTGGCAGTAATCCACTTGCAGCTTCGGTCTTTAATATTGCAGGATACCAAAGTACAACGGGAAAATCCTAACACTTGTTTACTTTTTTAAAATAGGATCAGCGAGAACAATTACAGAACCAAGCTGCTGCCTTTGTACAGTAAGTGTCTGAACAACAGATCCTGAACAGTTTTGCCTGACGTGTATGGATTGTGCGTCAATCCCTGAGCTGTCAGTGAATATCGGTGTTATCCATACACCCTTCAGTAAAACAAACATCATCCAAAATTAATTTTCATATCAAATGTGTCAGAGTAATGGATACTCTCTAACCTGTTGAAACTGGTCAATATGTTAGATTAAGTATTTTTGCAAATAAAGCAAAGAGTAAGCTTTTGTATTGATTTGATAGCATGAATGCCATGGTTTAGCACCATATTATGGAGCAGTAAATCCACCGAAGGTAATTTTCTGCTGTCCTTTAATGTTCAAAGCCAAAATAGAGACAAATGATTCAGACCTTGAAATCTTTGAATGGGAGTTAAGTAATGAGGAAACACGAAGAGAAATAAACTCTGCAAGGCAATGATTTTAAAAAAAGGCTTTACAGCTGCTCTACCACCATCTGGCTGAGAACTGGAAGATGTGTGACTTTTTCTTCTGGGGCCTTCGGGGCCTGGAGAAAATTTAGACTGCTCTCTCTTTTCCTGTTCCCACCCCTCAACCCCCCTCCTTCACCAGCCTTTCTCCCCCATCCTCCTTCCTTCTGACTCTCACTCTTTTGAGCCTTGCACATCATTTTTCGTGTGTTTTCGCAGCCTTGCTCAGTGATGGCGACAGCGTTGCAAATTATGTAACTCGGGGTGCTCTGTTTTAGTTGTTTATTGTCCACCAGCATATTTGTATTACCTCACATTATCTTCCTCTTTGCCCTGCCTTAGGGAAGAGAAGAACATTGCTAGTTCCAGTGCTGTTCCTCAGACAACTTCAGAAGCCACCACTCCTCCAGCTGATGCAAGTAAGCTAATGTTCTGAGAAAGATTTATAAAATATTCTAATTGCCTGAAGGTGGGATTGTTTTCAGCTCAGTTGGGATGAGTTGGATATATTTTGAAACAAGTGCTATTCATTATCCAGTGCCAATTTACCTTGCGTTCAAAATTAAGGTCAAGAGAGCGTGCATGAAACTAGTTGTTCATATTTTATGAAGAGTTTAATGAGCATCACTTGACAGGGACTGCGCCTAGGTTAAAATGGTAAACCAAGATACTATTAAAGAGTTAAACAATCTTCTGTCTGTTACTTAAACAGCTTGTATTTATTTAGTGCTTTTAAGTCAAAATATCTAAAGTTACTTAAGAATAATATCAGAACAAGTCACATAAGCTGATATCAGTTTAGATGACCAAAAGCTAGGTCAAAGACACTAGACTGCAGATGCTGGAATCTGGAGCAAAAAAACACTGCTGGAGGAACTCAGTGGATCAGGCAGCATCTGTGGAGGCAGAGGAATGGTTGGCATTTCCTGGTTTTAGGAAGTGGCTCAAAAGAGGAAAAATAAGTAGAAATTTACAACATAGCTCCCCAAGTCAGAGTGGAAATGTTAACAGCATGCACAAGCATGTTTCAGATTGAGCCCCAGAGGCTGGTGCAGGCTCTGAATCTCAACATTTGTTTTGGTGCTTAATGAAAATTAATTTCTTTACTAGAACCACCACACTTGTGCTAATTATCAATAGTGTTTGACATAAAGTACTATATAATTTTAAATCAGGTTGTCACTACTGAGTTGCAAACTTGCTGTTTGAAGGTTGGTACTCTCTGAGGATGTTTACTTTGACTGTCTGTTGTTTCAGAGATGAGTGAGGATGAAAGTCCTACAGTGCAGAAGACCCAGTCTGAGGTGAGTTCCAGTTGCTTGTTAAAGCTGATGAGAAGAAGTGTTAGAATACCTTGATATTTAAATACTTCAAATGAGTCGTTCCCCAAAAATATTGAATGCATTTTGCAACCATTTTTAAATTGGCTGCATTTTGCACTGGGGCCCAAAGTGTTTATGTCACTCTTGTTCCATTGTCACAGTGTTATCCCTGCACAGGCTTTGCCAGGTGAGCAAAAGGAGCCAAACAAATAGCCTGTCCACAGTGTGTGTATTCTACTTTTCTCAACATGTGTCTTCTACTTTTCTCAACATGTGTCTTCAAGAGAGTTCACCAATGCAGTGCTCATCAGGATGTTGCATTGGAGCATTTCAGTTTTAAGGGGATATTAGAGCTGAGGGTTCTGAGGGGGGAGCTGCCAGAGGCGTACAAAATTATTACATGGGTGGGTAGTACGAACCCTTGGTGAGGGTCTGTAAAATAAAAGGACATAGTTATACGTGAGAGATAGGAGGTTGGAGGGAGAATTTTCTCACATAGTGGTTGGAATCGAGAACTACTGCCTGAGGAAGTTGTGGAGGCAAGTATCCTTAAATGATTCTCACAACATTTAAGAATTTGGATAAGTATTTGAATCACCAAGGCAGAGAATATGACGGGCCGAGTGTGGGTAAGTGGGATTGGTACAGATAACTACAATGTTCAGCATGGACATAGTGGGCCAGAGAGCTTCTTTCTCTGCTGTATGACTTTATAATCTACGAGCAAGGACAAGTTGAAGAACTACAGGTCGGTGAGCCTAACGTTAGTGGTAGGAAAGTTACTGGAGGGGATTCTGAGGGACAGGATTGTAATGAAAATATTTTAAAAGTTGTTGCTTATTCTTTCCTGATTCAACAGCAAGAGGTATTCGCAAACAAAGGAGACACTGCACACGTGTTAAAGGTTATATAAAGCTACTTTATTAGGATTATATATAGACGACTCACTAACCACCATAATAAAAAAAAACAAAAGGAAAAAAGAAACAATACTTATCAACCAATTAATGAATCGATTTTTATAATGCCAGAGGGAACCTCAGGTGTCTGACAACCTTTCACATAGCCTTCTCCCTGTCCCTTAGTGCCAGTCGCAACCCAGCCTAAGGGACAATTCCAACTTGCACCAGGAAGTTGCCCCTTTTTATACCTTTAAAAAATATAATATAACTTTTACTCCAGTAAAACATTTCCTAGTGGTACCAGCCTGTACCACCTTGTCTCTCACAACCTTCGGCCTAGGCACATAACTTAAGAACAGAGACAGCAGGTGTGCAAGGGAAAAAAGATTCTTCACCAGTATCTAATCTCAAGGATGCGTATCCATGCACATCTTCAAGGTGTTACCACATTCCAAACTGACACCATTTTGTCTTACAACCACCATTTTCTGTTACACACTACCGCACATACTAAGGAATTAGAAACAACTTCTGGCTAATTTAACTCTTACAAGGATCTACCAGCATTTCAAAGGGCAAGGACAGATAAGGGATAGTCAGCATGACTTTGTGCGTGGAAAGTCGTGTCCCACAAACTTGCTTGAATTCTTTGAGGATTAATGAGGCAGGGTGATAGATATTGTCTATGTGGACTTCAGCGAGGCCTTTGCTGAGGTCCCGCATGGTAGGCTGGTCTGGAAGGTTAGATCACATGTGATCGAGGGTGAACTAGCCAGTTGGATACAAAATTAGCAGTGGAAGGAGATGGGGTGGTTTTTCAGATTAGAGGCCTGTGACCAGCGGGGATCGGTGCTGGCTCTGCTGCTGTTTGTCATCTATGTTAACGATTTGGATGACAATGTCATTAACATGGTTAGTAAGTTTGCTGATGACACCAAAATTGGTGGTGTAGTGAACAGTGAAGAAGGTTATTTAAGATTACGATCTAGATAAACTGGGGAAGTAGGCCAAGGAATGGCAGATGGAATTTAACTCGAACAAGAGCAAGATGTTGCATTTTAATCTGTTAAACTCGGGCAGGACTTGTACAGTAAATGGTGGGGCCCTGCAGAGTGTTGTGGAGCAGGAAGACCTAGGGGTAAAGGTACATAATTCACGGAAAGTGAAGACACAGGTAGACAAGGTGGTAAAGAATGTGTTTGGCACGTTTGCCTTCATCGGTCAGGGCATTGAGTACAAGAGCTGGGACATCATGTTGCAACTGTACAAGTCATTAGTGAGACTGCACTTGGAGCATTGTGTTCAGTTCTGGAAATGCTCAGCAGGCCAGGCAGCATCTCCGAACAGAGAAACAAAATGAATGTTTCAATGCCTTTTCCATAGCTGTAGGAAGGATGTCCTTAAGCTGAAAAGGGTGCAGAAAAGATTCACAAGAATGTTACCGGGACTGGATAGCTTGAGTTATACGGAAAGGCTGGGACTGTTTTCCCTGGAGCATAGGATGCTGACAGGTGACCTTATAGAGGTTCATAAAGTCATGAGAGGCATAGATAAGTTGGATGGCCACAGTCTTTTTTCCCAGGTTAGGAGAGTCTAAAACTAGAGAATATAGATTCAAAGTGAGAGAGATTGATTTAAAGGGGACTGTGGGGCAACTGAGGGTGGTGGGGATATGGAACGAGCTGCCAGAGGATGTGGTAGAGGCAGGTACAGTTACAATGTTTATAAAACATTTGGAATGGTACATGGATAGAAAAAATTTAGAAGGATATAGGTCAAACGCAGACAAATGGGACGAGCTCAGACAGACCTCTTGGTGGGCATGGACAAATTGGGCCAAAGGCCTGTTTCTGTGCTGTATAACTCGATTTCACTGTGTGTTTCGATGTACATATGACTAATAAATAAATATCTTTTTCCATTTTAATCCATTCTTTATTTAAATTTCAACCATGTAATAAAGTTCATTATCTTAACCCAAGAGAAGAGTTTCCTCAGTCTGAACCCAAATAGCAAAGATCGGCAGAACATGGCAAACATTGAAGGTGGCACGGTGATGCAGAATTTATAAAGAAAACCAGAAACTGCAGATGCTAGAAGGCTGAAATAAAAACAGAAAATGCTCAGCAGGCCACGCAGCATCTGAACAGAGGAAGAGAATTGCGGGCTGCCCCCAGAACACTACGCAGAACACATATTTCACTGTGTGTTTCGATGTACATGTGACTAATAAAGATGTCTTGTCTTATCTTTTCCATGGGTGCTCCCTGACCCTTTGTGCGCTTCCAGCATTTTCAGTTGAGAATTCTTAAATTATGATCTTACTGGAGCAGTGGCATGCTGAAGTATAACAACTGAACCCCAGTATATTCCATCCTTAATTTAGGTTATCTATATGTTACATGATGTGAACAGCACAGCTTAGTGCAAAATTTGTGCTGCTCCCTACAATACATCCTTTGTGAGGCTGGCCATTGAAAGCCAAGCACTTAGTTGTAGGATCAGACTGTAAAACGGAAGGCTTTTGAGTGGGACTGAAGATGTCTGGTTGGTGCCCAGCAGCTACAGTCTACTGGGTCGCAGTGTTGAGGAAATTGTAGAAGATATAAGTGCAAATGAAGAGCTATGTGATTTTTTTTTTAATTAAGGTAGACTTAAAATCTGAAAGGCAGGCACGGTAGTGTAGCAGTTAGCGTAATACTATTACAGCGCCAGTGACCCAGGTTCAATTCTGGCCACTGACTGTAAGGAGTTTGTACATTCTCCCCGTATTTGCGTGGGTTTCGTCCGGGTGCTCCAGTTTCCTCCCACATTCCAAAGACTTACGGGTTAGGAAGTTGTGGGCATGCTATGTTGGCGTCAGAAGCGTGGCGACACTTACGGGCTGCCCCCAGAATACTCTACGCAGAAGATGCATTTCGCTGTGTGTTTCGATGTACATGTGACTAATAAAGATATCTTAGAGCCACAGAGTTAAAAAGCACAGAAACAGGCCCTTCGGCCCACCATTCTGTATCAACCATCTGTACTAATCCCATTTATCATTACTTGTCTATAGCCTACTATGCCATGGCAGTTTGTCCTCATCCAGATGTTTATTAAATGTTGTTAGTCTCTGCTCCACCACCTTCCTGGCAGTGCGATCCAGATTCCAAACACCACCTAAATCAAACAATTCATCCACAGATCCCCTCTAAAAGTTTTTGTCCTCACCTTAAACCAATGCCCTCTGGTCTTAGACACCTCGACCATGGGGAATTTTGTTTTAACCTATTTATCCCCCTCATAATTTTAGACACCCTTATCAGGAGCGCCTCTGCTTCCACTGTTCCAAGGAAAATAAACCCAGCTGCTCCAGTCTTATAACTGAAACATTTCATCCCCAGCAACATCCTGGTGAATCTCCTCTGTACCCACATCCCTCCTATAGTGTGGTGGCCAGAACTGCACACGGTACTCTAGCTGTGACATGACCAATATTTTGTGAAGTTGTACCAAGACCTCCCTGCTCTAATACTCCATGCCCCAGCTAATGAAGGCAAGCATCTTATATGCCTTCTATCTACCTGTGCTGGCACCTTCAAGGACCTTGGGACTTGTACACCAATGCTTCCTAGGGCCCTATCATTCATGATATATTTCCAACCCTTATTTGACCCTTCAAAATGCATCACCTTGTATTCATAAGAATTAAATTCTATCTGCCATTGCCTGCCCACCTTACCAGCTGATCAATATCATTCTCAAGCCTAAGACTACCAACCTCACTAACTACAACACCAATTTTCGTGTCATCTGCAAGCCTCTTTCTTGCAGCCTATTTGATATCTGAAAGAGTTTGATACCATTAGAACTCCAGCATGTGTCCAGCCTTGCATGAATATTGTGATTTGCATTTTGCTACTTTGAGCCATAACGTATGATATTTTACTGGTATTTTGCCTTAACTTAAATGTGATACCTCTGACTTCTTGCACCCCAAAAAGATTGTTAGTTTCAAAGGTTTTCCTTTGCTTTGTAGGATGTTTCCCTAAACGATAAAGGTAGGGTTATTCGAATTAACAACCTTCCAGCTAAAGGATACACAGAGGAAGACCTGAAAAGGCTGGCAAAGCCCTTTGGACAAGTGCTGAACATCGTTATCACATTCTCCAAGAACCAGGTGAGTGTTGGCCAAGTACTCGATGTACGTGTGCTGTTTTTGCTGGGATTTTTAACATTGTTCAGGTGTCCTTTCCCCTTTCCTGTTCATCAACACTTTCATTTAGCCCTTGTGCCTTCTCCAGTCTCAGCCTCTCCTCTTCTGACTTGGTTAACATTGTCTGTTGTCAGAAGAGACTGAATAAATGACTACTTTCAGGTTCTTCTGTGCAATCCTGTGGGTATTGCAGGAATTACATACATTAGGTTGAGGGTGTAAGAAAGATGAGTATTGAACTCCACAAAGAAATTATTCTAGTACACCAGTGTCTCATCTTTGTCATGTAGACTAACAATTTAATTGAAGAATGTCCAAGTTTCAGTCATTCCAAGGCAAAGTTAGCAAGTAACATGGAAGCAGGAAGTTATAAATTTAAGCAGACCAGTTGAGTGCACAACAGCACGGAAGCAGATATTTTGGCTTGGGAGAGATTACAGTGAAATATGCCAGAATAATATTGTACGTGTGAAGTTTTACTTCGTAGAGTTTGGAAGGCTGAGGTGTGATCTACTCGTAGTGTTTAAATGATAAAGGGGTTCAGTAAGATGAATTGAGAAAGCAATTACAGAAATATGGGGGCAATTTGAAGCAATGAATTAAGTTCCATGTTACATTTTCTGCTGTACTACATCACCAATCTCCTCTTGCTAAAACATGTTATTTCACTTGTAAGGCATACCTGGAAATGGCTTGCATGAAAGCAGCGACAAAAATGGTGGAGTTCTACAGCCTTTCGACGATCAAGCTGAAAGGAAATGCTATCAGTATGGAAATCCTACATCAGTATGTGGATCTGAGTGACATGGTAAGGGAACCAAAGAAATGTCTGTCAGTAGCTCACAGAGGGATGATCATTAATTGGCAGCTCATGACTTTGACATTGAAGTTGGTGTAAAATCACAAATAAAACTGGTACCACTGGCACACTCCAGTTTCATCCAAAACGCTGGAGGAACTCGGCAGGTCAGACAGCATCTGTGGAGGGAAATAAACAGTTGACCTCTTGGGTCGAGACCCTTCATCAGGACTGGAAAGAAAGAGGGCAGAAGCCAGAATAAGAAGGTGGGGGGAGGGGGGGGAGCACGGGCTGACAGGTGGGGGGGAAGGTAGGTGGGTGGGGGAGAGGTGAAAGGGAGTGAGGGCAGAAGCTGAGAGGTGATGGGTAGAAGAGGCAAAGGGCTGAAGGAGGAGGAATCCGGTAGGAGAGGGCAGTGGACCGTGGAATAAAGGGAAGGAGGTGGGAAATAGATGGGCAGGTCACGAGGGTGGGGAAGGGGAAAGAGAATGGGTGAGGGGGCCACAGGAATGAGGGAGAACGGGGGGAGGAAGGAGGGGAGGGGTTACTGGAAGTTAGAGTAATCGATGTTGAGTTCATCAGGTTGCCCCTCCCCTCCCCCACCCCCTTTGTTTTCCCTCATTCCTGTGGCCCCCCCCACCCCTTCTCTTCCCCCTCCTGCACTCGCCTGTCACCTGCCAGTTCTGCTTCTCTCTCTCCCCCACCTTCTTATTCCGGCTTCTGCCCTCGTTCCTTCCAGTCCTGATGAAGGGTCCCAGCCTGAAACGTCGACTGTTTGCTGCCTGACCTGCTGAGTTCCTCCAGCATTTTGTGTGTGTTGCTCTAGATTCCAGCATCTGCAGAATTTTTTGTCTCCAGTTTCATCCTGCAACTTTCAGGGGAGGGTGCGGATGACACTAAAATAGGTGGTGGTGTTGACAGTGAAAACGGTTTTCAGGATTTCCAGAGGGATCTTGATCATCAGGGTAAGTGGGCCGAGGAATGGCAAACGGAGTTTAATTCAAATAAATGCGAGGTGTTGCATTTTGCAAAGACAAATGAGGGTAGGGCTTTCACAGTGAACGGTAGGGCCCTGGGCAGTGTTGTAGGGACTAGGAGTATAAGTACATGGTTTCCTGAAAGTGACGTTGCAGGTAGACAGGGTGGTGAAGAAGGCTTGTGACATGCTGGCCTTCATCAGTCAGGGCATTGAGTATAGAACTCGGCAGGTTATGTTGCAGTTCTACAAGACATTGGGGAAGCCACATTTGCAATGTTGTGTTCAGTTTTTGTTGCCTGCTCTAAGAAAGATGCCATTAAGCTGGAGAGAGAGGAGATTTACAAGGATGACGCTGGGAGTCAAGGATCTGAGTTGTGAATAGAGGTTGAGCAGAGTAGGACTTCATTCATTGGAGGGTAGGAGAATGAGGGGTGATCACAAAGTGGTGTTTAAGTTCATGAGGGGCACAGACAGGGTGAATGCACACAGTCTTTTTCCCAGGGTTGAGGAATCAAGAAATAGAGGGCATAGGTTTAGGGTGAGAGATTTAATAGGAATATGAAGGGCAGCTTTTTCACACAGAGGGTTGTCTGTGTGAAGAATGAGCTGCCAGAGGAAGTGGTTGAGGCAGGTACATTAACAACGTTGAAAAGGTACTTGGACAGGTACATGGATAGGAAAGGTTTCAAGGGATATGGACCAAACATGGGCAAATGGGACTAGCTTGGATGGGTGTCTTTGTCAGCATACCAGCTGGACCAAAGGGCCTGTTTCCCTGCTGTATGACTGTATCAAAGGGAAGAGAAATATTTGCATTGTGAAAGTAATTATTAAACAATTTGCTAGGTTTGTGGCGAGTGCAATTGATCAGCCTCTAGTTACAGTTACAGTGTACTAACAATCAATTATCTCTTCTGTCTTTAGGAAGTTATATTTAAGGACATGATTGAAGAATCAGGGTTTAAACCAGATGTAAGTACCTTGTGGATATTTTCAGTGGGAAGGGACTGGCTCTTGAGATGTATGTTCCATTACTTCGGTCACCATAAAAGATTATAAGTGGCTTTCCTGTGTCATGCCAAGGGAGAAATCCCACAACAGGTGGGATGAGAGGTGAGAAGGGAAATAACCTGTGTGAGTAACGTGCCCGATTATGAGTCAATGGCCCTGTTTGGAAAGTGAGGGTGGGGTGGGGATTGGCTGTGATGTCCTCTGCAGACAAATTCTTGCACTGGGCACTGTTTAAGTTTGCACATGAAGCACGGTCAGAATGCTGCTGCAGGTGTTGGAACTGTGCTGTGGCAGTAGACAGCTGGTAAATTGGTGCATTGTTGTCACGTACCGAGGTACAGTGAGAAACTCTGTTCTGCATGCTGTCCATGCAGATCATTTCAGCACATCAGTGCATTGAGGTAGTGCAAGGGAAAACAGTAACAGAATGCAGAATAAAGTGTTACAGTTACAGAGAAAGTGCAGTGCAGGCAGACAGTAAGGTGCAAAGTCATAACGAGGTAGATTGTGAGGTCAAGAGTCTATTTTATTCTACTAGGGAGCCATTCAATAGTCTTATAACAGCGGGATAGAAGCTGTCCTTGAGCCTGCTGGTACGTGCTTTCAGGCTTTTGTATCTTCTGCCCGATGGGAGGGGGGAGAAGAGAGAATGTTCGGGGTGGGTGGGGTTTTTGATTATGCTGGCTGCTTTACTGAGGCAGCGAGAAGTGTAGACAGAGTCCATGGAGGGAAAGCTGGTTTCTGTGATGTGCTGGGCTGTGTCCACAACTCTCTGCAATTTCTTGTGGTACTGGGCAGAACAGTTGCCATACCAAGTCGTGCTGCATCCAGATAGGATGCTTTCTGTGGTGCATTGATAAAAATTGGCGAGGCTCAAAAGGGAACATAGCAAATTTCTAGCCTCCTGAGGAAGTAGAGGCGCTGGTGAGCTTTCTTGGCCGTGGTGTCTCCGTGGTTGGACTAGGACGGGCTATTTGTGAAGTTCACTCCTAGGAACTTGAAGCTTTCAGCCCTCCAAGTGGAAAACTTCAGTAGGTAGGCAGCAAAAACTGACTCCTCTCATTGCTTGAAATTCCAGACACAAGCTGTATTGTGACTGCACAGTGTTACTCTCCATCTCTTGATTATTACCTTGTTTTATTTCCTTGGTCTCCTCGTTCTCTTCACATAGGATGGGTGCACTATATATGACCATTTAGTTCACATAAGCAATCTCCCTGAGGATGGCTATACGGAAGTTGACATCCTTTGTGTTGCTTTTCGATTTGGAAGAGTGAAAGATTCAATGTTCTTGAAACCACACAACAAGGTAAATATCTCTGAGGCTACATGGTTTGTGGTGCATTTGTTTTGTCCACTCCTTATTGGGGGTTGTGCAAGTTGGACAGGTCTCTTGGCTGTATGGGCGTACAAAATGTTACTGATGAGTCAGTGTGCTGCGGTAGGCTGACTCTTCCAGTACTGAGCCAAGCAGGTTGGTAGTACTCGGGGTGCTGTTGATTGACCAGCCAGCCTAACTCATTACCAGAGTCTGGTTGCCAGAGTTTGGCTCTTGTGTAATCTTTTGATGGTTAACGTCAGCTATGTTCCTGTGGCCTCTTCTGGGACACTTGGCTGTTGCCCGCCTGGGCTAAATTTAGGTAAGCGGTTAGTCCCTTTGGGGATGATCCTATTCATTTTCACATCAGACGGTGGAAACATTGCACACGCAGATTTCTAGGTGGATATGGAGTGTGTCACATGCGATGCCAAGTGTGAATAGTCAGCCCTCACTTATTTCAGATGGAACTGGAGTCAATCCGTACGGTCAATTGGAGGCTCTTTATGTAGGTATAAATTTGAGGATGTGTTGAGGATTGCAGTTTTCAGTACCACATAGCAAAATTTCTTGTCATAGCCTTGTATGCAGTCATGCTAATGATTGTCATTGGGAGAAGTAAGCCTATTTACCTTTTAGCAAATTCTATACAGTTTTGTAACTGCAAGAAAATTGCCTGAGCTTCCCTGCTGGCCTTTGGGGTTGAATCAAAGGCCTAGTTCAAACACCTGGTTTGTGCTGAATGCTAATCACAGCCAGTGTTAGGCACATTGTCAAGACTTGTCTGTGTGTACCTGATTTAAGGAGGGAAAATGGTTCCTGCTTGTGATCCTTACCCACTGAGCAGTGCTGAAAAATGTGTGAGCGTAGCCACTGCCCTGGTAACTCACTAAGGACGGGATATAAAGAATGAGGAGGCCATGTTGTAGTGCTGGGGTATAAAGCGATACTTGAGAAATGTTGGATAGAGAATTGTTAATGGTCAAATTTGCTTCTGGTCAACACAGTTTAACTTGTGTGCTGTGATTGCTGCAGGTTCTTCTACACTTGGAGAATGGGAATGCTGCTGCATCCATGTGCAGTTTTTTCAGAGAAATTCCGCATGACTTCCACGGAAAAACTCTGGAATTTTCTTTGTCTCCTCATGCAGCAATTCAGCCAGAGGTATGTGGTCGAGGTGTTCTTCATGTGTGGTTCATAACGGTCCAGACGGGGGTTGGATTTTATTTTCAACGAGTTGTGTGAAGAACATCATTGAAGTGCAGGAGTTGGCAAGTCAATGCGATTTAGATAGGATAATTGAACTGAATGGAGTGGATTGGTGGACTGAATGTCCCTTTGTCACTCCAGACTGTTAATATATGACAGTGTGTACGTACATGGGTGTGTGACCAACTGCTGTAGGTAGACTTGATGGTGACCAGCCATTTCCAATCTCCAAGCCATTCTAGGTAGGCTTATATATGTGTACGCAGTACCCAGTTGCCAAAGTAAGCTGCTTCCAAGTGAGAAGCTTCTTATGGCTGTTGCCTGGTGTAAAGATTTCTCATGTCTATAATTTGTTGTACGTGTATATTTTTTTAAAATCCTGTTTCAACTTACTAAGCAAGCATCTGATGATGTTGCACTTTTGTCTTTGAGAAGGTAAATGTGGATGTACTGCTGATCTGAGGAGTCAGTTGGGTAGTCCAATTGGGTGATTGTCTGTGGGGAAGAACGTATCTCTGAAAGTGATTCTTGGGGAAATGTCGTCCTTAAGAGTCGAGAGGTTATTCCTCCGCTTCCTCTTCCTCCTCCTCCTCAGACACTGGGAATTGGGCAGGTTGTAAACTAGACTCTTTCCTCATTAGCCTCTGCAGGTTTACCCCTTGATACTTCCGTAAGTAGAGCTTTCCATTTCTTTGCCATTTTGGTCACAGCCAGTAAGACTCTGACATTTTTAATTTGTTATCTTCATTGCAGCTTGACTTCACCAGTGACAGTCCAACTGGGTTTCGCTTTGATTCTCGTCCAGTTCCACAACTCCGATTGAACAACCCTCAAAGGAAAGCTCTGCAGGGTCCAAATTCACAACCGAGTGTAGAACCTAGCTCGGGGGGTGGCGCACAGTCAGTCAACAAGGAGCCAAATCCTTGGTGGGGACGCTCTAGAAACCCTATACAGTTCATGCCACTTCCCCATGCTAAGCCAACACCTCAAACCGTGTCAGCAGTTTCGGAGAAGTCCACATTTGAGACTATTCTGTCTGGCACAAGGGCAAAATGGTCATCTGAGCTCCTTCATTGGGCTGGTGGGCCCTTGAAGGCTTCTCTTGACGACAGGAACTTCTGGAAATCTATGATCTATCAAGAGACGCCACTGGAATGCCACATTCTCTTGCCCTTGGCATTTCGTCTTCCGCTGAGTGTGGAACACCAGAACCGTCTCCGATTCCATGTTGGCATTCCTGATGTCCCTGCTGTTGTTGCTCCTGAGGTTAACCAATCAATATTTGATCTCCTTGCCTCGAAGGGTGTGGTCTCCACCAAACAGGAGCTGGACAAGTTGTTAGGGGTGGTAGAAGCAACCCGTTCCATCCAGTGGAGGGTGACTGAAAGTGTAAGCCCTCTCATTTTAGCTGCGCAGAATTTTGAGCTGGACAAGTTGAAGGGTGATCTTGATTCCCTCTCTCCTGACCAGCTGAAGGAGAAGTTGCTCTCCGTGATCACTGCATGTCGTCTGGCGGTAGTTTTAGCTGGGCAGACCCACGCTTTCCTTTCTGAGTTGAGGTCTGATAGGCTGTTGCAGACAACTGGCATGACAAAAATTGCTCCCAGTCCTTTGGACTTTCCCAATCTGTCCACTGCAGATTTGTTAGGGCCACATTTTTTGGATGATCTGACATGCCGCATGTTGGCAGCGAAGCAAAAGCAGCACAAGCCAGCAGCTGCAAAGAACTTGTGCTCGTTTATGCCGAAGCCACAGAAAAGGAAACCTCCACCCACAGATGCATGGCCCCGATTTGCGACTCGTGGTAAGCCCCGTCAAGCTAAAGGTATTAAAGATTTAGCTTGTGAATTTCCCGACTTGGGCTCTTGATTTCCTTTTGATTCCCTTTTCCTAACTTATTGCAAAAGAAACTCCTCCAGATGTGGCTCTCAGTTCTCAATGGAAGAGAACTGCAAGTTATTGGAGCAGGTAGCTCTCTGTGGTAAGCACATTCCCTGGCAGGTTCTTTCTTATGAACTCTTGGCTTAATGCTTTCAAATTCATGTCTCACAGGTACTGATTACACCAGGAAGGACATTCTTAGGTTTTTCAGGTACCAAATGCGTTCAATATTGAATCTTTAGAAGTAAAAATTAGTATTTGGCCACTGGAGGATGATGTCAGTGATAGTGCCTTGTAGACTTGTCTTTTAAGCTCTGAGCTCAGTTTCAATGAAAGTGTTTGTAGCTACAGTAACGTTTAGATTTTAATCTCATTTTGTTTAATTTGAGGAATTGGGTGCTAGATTGAGCTTGTAAGCATCTTGTCGGTTGTGCTTCATTAGAGCACCAAGAATGGTCTAAATTATATCAAGGTCATTTTCTTTTCCCAGAGTATTGCTGGTATTCATTTCACAGTTAAGCTGGACAACTGCTTAAAAATTTAAGCCCGTGTCTCACTAGTTAACTATAAATATGTAATTTTCAAGCATTCACTCCACTGCCCTTTTAAATGCTGTTATTAAATCTATTTCTACATCCCCCAACATGCATGCGTGCGCATACGCAAGCCCACAGTCTTTCCGGCAGGCATTCCAGGTCACAACAGCAGCTGCATTTAAAAAAAAGTTATCCATGTCACCTGCTTTTAACAGTCTTAAATCTGTGTCCTTTAGTAATGGTCCCATGGCTATTTGAGAATTTCTCCACATTTACTCCATGTAAACTTTCTATGCACACCAACAAACTGCCTTAAAAGAACTATAAATACTTATAATTCTGGTTAGTACCTCCACTATCTTTTGTTAGTATCCTCCCTCACTATTCTGGGAGGATGCTGCACTATATCGTTAGTGCTGTAAATTTTCCTCTGATATCCGTTTTAACCATTACCAGCATCTGCTGTCAGGAAATTACTAAGGTCTATAATTAAGGTTAGATTACCTGAAAACCTTGTACATTTTCAGATGACCATAGAAAGCTGATTTGGATTTGTAAGCTGTGTAGGGTATTGCATATTTTGTAGAAGATAATGCACTAAGCAGTTTGGGCACCACACCTTAGAAAGGAAAAATTGATTTTGGAGGAATCAGTGTAAATTTACCAAAATGTTAGCTGGATTCCAAAGGTGAACTTGGAAATGAAATGACCTTTGCTTCAACCACTCTGTGGAAAAGTATTCCATCCTACTCAAAGTTTAAACTTTTCCAAACCCCCATCCTCCTCCTCTTTGTGGCAATTGTAAGTTAATGATTTCTTGTTATTGACTCCCCACTCAGAGGAAGTGGTCTTTTTGTAATCACTGTATCAAAACTCTTTGTAATTCAAGAACACTCTTAGACTGCTCAGTTCCAGTGCAAATACCTCCAGTTCCTCCTCTAACTGTAGTTTGTGAGCCCTGGCATCGTCCTAGAAAATCCACATGGTCTGCCCACAAAGGTTTCCAAAGTTGTCCTCTCTGCACCCAGGGTATCTTTGGCTTTATATTCATTAATTATTGCCACTTTTATTCTTTTTTGGTGTTGTTTGTAAAACCCCAGATGTTATTAGCCCTTTTGAATTTATCTACTAATGGTTTTGGATCTGTTGATTACTCACTTGTTCAAGTTTCCCTTCCCATTGTTCACACACACACTTCTTTCTCCAGTAATGACTCTTCCATGTCCTCGGGTGCTCTACAGTTCACATACACAGACAGTGAGATGAAGTGTTGTTAAGCATCACTGCTGTGCCCTTATTCCACTGTAGGATGTCCCACCATATCCTTAAAGATCAAAGGTGCAAGTATTTTTACTGTTGCCTGCAAAAATTCTAAATACTAATCAGATTCAGATTTATTATCATTGATTATATGATGTGAAATGTGTTGTTTTGTGGGAGCAGTACAGTGCAGCGATGAAATAATTACTATAAATCACACAATCAATAGAGCAAAAAAAAAGGAATGATGAGGTAGTATCTTCTCCGACCAACTTAATCTTGTTCTGTCCAACTTTGAAGTGGATTACCAGCAAACCAAATAGGATGTTAAGAATACAAAACAAAATACTACAGATGTTGGAGAGCAGAAAACAGACAAATACTGCAAAAACTTAGTGGGTCTTACAGAATGTAAGAGAGTTGATTATGTCAGGAGCTGATGTCAGGGTGATGATGTCAGGAGCTCCAGAAGGTTTTTTACGTTTCCTATTTTTCCCCCTCTTTCCCATGGGTAGTGAAGTCATTTCAAACTAGATGGGTCTTTATTTGGTTGATTATACACAACTATTGCAGTGTGAATTTGTAGTTAGTGGAGCTACTGCTGCAGGCCTTTGGTGGATTTGAGAGATCTGTTAGTTTTCGATGAGTGGTGCATTGTAGTCTTTGAAAACAAAACTGCTTTTAAATTACAAGAATGTGTTGGTGCAGTGAGATGCCAACTTGGGTTACACCCCAGACAAGACTAGAGGGGTGAAAGTTCTTTAGTCTGCAAGTTCTAAGTACCCTATTCTTGGGCAGTCCCATTCGTTGTGGGCACATGTTCACGGTACAAGTCTGACACTTATTTGGTGTATTAACTTTGGGTTGTCTATCTTAGAAACCTGAGGAATGACATGCACAAAGCAGGCAGCTCAAAGCTTTACTCTGTACCTTACTCGTAGTGGCTGCGGAAACTTTGATAGGACAGTGAAGAGGGTGTTTGCTCTGCATCTTCCTCCAAGTTGAATCTGTCCTTGGCAGTGTTTGCAGCAGTGTAGTGAGAACACTATTCTGTATCTAAACATATTCTCTGCTGGCACTTGCCTGAACAGGAAAATCTTTGGTATCCCAGTACCTACATCTCTCGGTTGTTATTAAAGACAATTGTTAAACTCAGCAACCCTATTGAAGTTAATTTTGGCAGAGATCTATCATTACCTCCATAACTTTTTGCCTGGAAGGGTTTCTACACAACTGGGTATGACTAGAAAATGGTGCCATTTGTTCTTAGTAAGTGCCCCACTTGCAGATTCCAGGAGCGTAACTGTTCTTAGTAGTGTGTCTAGGTCTTATCATCTCAACCTAGAGTTGTTTCATTATTATCGTATGTAGACCGCACTGTTGGATTCAGTGGGAAGGCCCACGTGGCATTAGCTGACATCAAACCCTGTTCATGTGCCATGTTTGCATTTTCTCTGCTTCCAACTTGCCTATATCATACTGCAGAACACAAGGGTTCTTTCCAACAAATGACTGGCAACAAACCACTGACCTCACAACAGCTCTGCCCTTTGAGCTGGCGGTTCTGAGGACCAGATGGAATGTTGAATTGAAACCACTTCCATTTTTGGGACCCATGCTTCTCTGCAACCCTGACTGAGTTGATGAAAGTCTCCTCTCTCTGATGGTTGGAATGGTCCTAAAGCAATACCTAGCATTCTCAGTCCAGGTTCCAGTGTGTCCATGGGCCGCTATATTCCAGAATGGGACAGTCTCAATCAGAGGTGCCTCTGAAACAGCTGGTGAGCAGTGGATCTATCACACTGCACTAAGTGCTCGCTTGTGTTGGGACAGAGTGAAGGGAGCTTTTCTCTGTGTCTAACAAACTGATAACTGGCCTGGAAGTACTTGATGTTGACACTTGATGCAGACTGCTGCCTTTGCAGACTGACCAGCACAGGCCTGGCTCTGGCTGCCAAAGTGTAAACATCCTGCAACATTGTACGTGAGAAAACGGGGTTATCACACATATCTCACTATGGTAAACCTCTTCTCCTGGAATGCAGTGTTGAGCAAAGTTCCTTCCCCCAGTCATCTGTCTGTGTTTTCCTTTCCTCAGGGAAAAAGGCTCGTAGATGAGGCTCTTACAGCAGTGAAGATGGGAACTCGCAAAACCCATATACGTTCTGTGACGAACCAGAGCTCTGCAAAAGAACACTCTGCTCAAGCTTTTTACAATCTAACCTTTATCCTGTCTAATAAACAGGGGTCTCAGTAGTTAGTACAGGCGGTACTCAACACGCCAAAAGATAGTAATGTTAGTTGTGAACTTCAATTCTTTTGAATTGATAGGCTGATTAGTCCCTTATAATTGCAGCAGTAATTGTTTCTTGACAGTTGACAATGTGCGTTATGGGATATGCTGCTTCTTTTCAGAATTTGCATTATTGTACATTTTAGTTCCAAATGGTTCAAAAATAAACAACCACCTTAGACAATAGTTGCTCTAATTCGTCTTGCTTTCACTGATGTTTGGTTTGTCTAACTTGGTGGCACTTTCTGGACTTAAAGGTGGTCTTACTGAGCATGTATGTGATAATGATCAGTCTTATTTTCTGCTGTTTGTGGGAGGAGAACGCTGTGTGAAATTTTCACGTGTTTGGCAACGCAGGCAAGACCGTGTTTATTGCCAATGCCTCCGTGTTGTAGGAAAATGATGCTGGGCAGATAATGAGTTGCAGTGCTGCTGTAAGAGTTAACCTGGGTAGTGTGGGTCTAATATCAATGTCGGCCCGGCTGGGTAATAATAATGGGTTCCTGTTTCTGATGGACATTTACTTTTGGAGCTTGATTGCACCTTTCAGGATGTTCAGGAATTCAGTTTCACAACTTTCCGTGATGAGATTTTGAACTGGAGGTCCTTTGACTTGTTAGTTTAGTGGCATAATCACAATATTCACAACAATCACAATGAGGCTTTTTTCTCTGGAACGTAGGAGGTTGAGGTTGACTTTAGAGGTTTATAAAATCATAAGGTGGATGGTCACAGTCTTGTTCCCAGGGTGGGGGAGTCTAAAACTAGAGGCCGTAGGTTTAAGGTGAGAGATTTAAAACGGACCAGAGGGGCAAGTTTTTCACGCAGGGTGCCGGGTATGTGGAGTGAGCTGCCAGAGGAGGTGGTAAAGGGGGGTACAATTACAACATTTAAAAGACATTTAGACAGCCACATTGGATAGAAAAGGTTTAGAGGGATATGGGCCAAATGCAGGCAAATTGGTCAGCATGGATGGGTTGGGCTGAAGGACCTGTTTCCCTGCTGTATGACTCTGTGTCTCTTGTATATCAATAAATTTCTTCCCTTTTATGGGTCTGTAACGTTCAGTTATTTGAGTTGGGTTGGGGTTAACATGAAGTACATATCTAAAAAGCCGTGGAGGAAATATGATCTTTGCGATATATTCCATCCTTTGTAAGTGCTGCCCATGTTGCCTTAGAGTGAATCTAAAAGAGAGGTAGTGCTGTGGGACATTTAGCAAGGTTGTAGACACTAATTTCATCCAACATTTTTAAAAAGATCTGTTTGGTGTTGTTTTCATGGGATTCTGCTGCTCATCAGAATCTTGCTTTGACCAAATGGTTGATGTGCTTCCTATGGTGTCTACACACTACTGGTAGAGCATTTTAGGAGCTCTTAAGGTTGTGAAAAGTGCTATAGAAGTGCAGCTCCTACATCCTTTCTCACAGCATCACAATTCAGATCTGAAATGACTTGGTGAAAAGATAAAATCGGACAAAATTTCTTCGACTCTTCAAGGGCAATAAAATTACAGAATAAGTTTCTGTAGAAGGATGTTGAAGCGGTGTAAAGGGGTTCTGGAAGCAGTTAGTTTGATGGGTTTATTTTAGTGAGCAGGAGTATGGCAGAATTTTTATCCATATAGTTATTCAGGTATGGGTGATGTTACCAGTCTGACCAATTTGGTTGAATTTTTCCAAGGTACAAAGTATGTGGATAGGGCAGTGTGGTTGATGTAGTCTAGGTCTTTGACAGGGTCCCACACAGGAGACTGGTGCAAAAGTTAGAGCCCATGGGATCCTGAGCAAGTTGGCAAATTGGATCAAAAATCACTTCTAGAAGGCAGAGGGTGATGGTGGAAAGTCATTTGTGTGATTGGAAGCCTGTGACCTATGGTGAGTCAAGGGGATCAGTGCTGGGCTCCTTGCTGTTTGTTAAACACAGTAATGGTTTTGGATTATGAATGGAGGTGGTATGATTAGCAAGTTCGCAATTGACACAAAACAGGTGGTGTTGCTGATAGTGAGGAGGGTTGTCTTAGGCTACAGGGTGTTACTGATGTGCAGAGCAACAGCAGGATGGAATTTAATCCTACTAAGTGTGAGGCGATGCACTTTGGGAGGGCTTACTGGGAGGGCTACATACAATGGTTGGGTCCTGGGGGGTATTAAGGAACGGTGGGACATTGGGCTATGTCCGAAGATCCCAAAGGTGGCAGCACAGGTAGGTAAAGTGCTGAAGATGATGTACAGGTTACTACTCTTCATTAGCCGGGGATTAGAATAAGCAGGGAAGTTACAGTACAACCTGATAAAATGTTGGTAAGGCCAAGGTTGGAGGATTGAGTACTGTTCTGGTCACCACACTATAGAAAGGATGTGACTGCACTGGAGTGGGTGCAGAGGAGGGGATTCAGTCAGATGTTGTCTGAGGTGTGGGATGTTTCAGTAATGTGAGAAATTGGGTTTGTTTTTCTTGGAGCAGAGGAAGTTGATGGTGGTGGGAGGGAAGGGAAATACCTCATTGAGCTGCAGAGTGGTATCGATAGAAACATTTCCCCACAGCGGAGGTGTCTGAGGCCAGAGGGCATTGATTTAAAGTAAGGGGTAGGAGGTTTAGAGCAGATCTGAGGAAGAATTTTTTTCACCTAGAAGGTGGTTTGAGTCTAGAACACACTCCCTGGGTGGGTGGGGGGAGGTAGTCACTCTCACATTTAAGAAGTATGTGGATGAACACTTTAACCGGCAGAGAAGGCTGAGAGCCAAGTTCAGGAAGATGGAATTGGTATAGATGGAGACTGGATGTCAGCATGGACATGATGGGCCAAAGGGCCTGTTTCTGTGCTGTGTGACTCTATGAGAAGGAACTTGAGACTAGTCGGTATTTAATGGAGTGGGGGATAATCATATTAGATTCTGGCACGGCTAGTGAGGTTCAAGCTATGAAATGCACCTCGTTCTCCTTTAAGTCTGCGCTGTTAGGACTGTTGATCCTGAGATGTAGTAATGATACAGTGGTGTAATGTCACATTGGCTCGTGTCCACTGCTTGTCTGATTTCCCTGACACGATGAACCTGATGTTGTTCATCTGGTTTATGTACCGAATCTTGGGTGTTCAGTGCAATAAATGGCATATCTGTAGCTCCTGAGGTGACAACCAGCACAGTGGTTGTAGGAACCACTGTAAAGAATATGCTCATACAGTTGTGTTATACTCGGCTCTGTCAGATTTTTTGTTCTTTCATATTCTTCCTGAAGATGGATACAGTGGTGTGACTTATCCAAGTGGCAGCTGGGGCAGAGTTTGATTGTTGGGCAGATGAGGGTCACGTACCCCCTGGTCATGGAGCCATCAATGTGTGGACATTATTGCCGAAGGCCAGCCTGATCTTGTTTCTCATGCAGATTCACTCTGGTGGTGCCACAGTCAGTCACCATTGCATTTGTTGAGATCAATCTGTAGTTTGTGTTTAAATTTCAACTATATTCTCATTGTAAGTTTAATGAAGACTCTCTTCCTCCCTGCATCACACAGTATTTTTTAATCAGACCATCTGTAGGTGTCAAGTGAAATCTCACATTGATTTTATTGTTGGGAAGATGAGCACTTTTCCTCCTGTTTAATTAGAGATGCAGATGTGTTCCACTGGTATAGATTCAAAATTGACAGCAGTGGGTCCTTGCTGGCTTTTTCCTCCTGCCACACCCCAGCGACCCCATTGCACTAATGACGCAATTGAACTTAAAACTAGCTGAGTTTATAATTTAAGGTATGAAATGATCTGAAGAATGTGAATGTGTGGTTTCTAAAGCAACTGTTCATGTTCTATTGAATAGAACTCTGAGGCAGTGGCTTCATCTTCCTGAAGCACCATCAACTTCTTACTTTGGCTGTGCCTGATCCAGTGTGAGGTACCACCATCTGCACAGACAGCATGTCTTTTTCTAAAAGGCACTGCCTTGTAGTGGTGTTGATCTGGCCCATAGTTAGACCTATGTGACCCACTTGCAGTTTTGCTACATGATTTTGCACACCTGTTTGAGGCAACAGTTCAGTAGTTGGTAGGGACGTCACACAAGAAGGCATCTCACTCAGTTCTCCCTTTAAGTGCCACCTTTGGCCGCTGAGCAACATTTGGGACAGTCCAGGTTCCCACTGATCTCAAGTGTTTCTGGTTACATGCGGGCAAAAGCTGATTCAAAACTGATCTTAAAAGACGTCTGTTTTGCAGTACGATGGGCTGATGTATGGTTCTTTCATTCTGTCTCCTGTCGTTGCATCTCAAGCATTAGTGACAATTAGGACGAAGCTTGGCAATGGTGATCAGGCTAAATTCCGCTGACTTTTGCAGCTCCTGTGGCTACAGATAGTGTGCAGATCTCGCATGGTTACACTGAGCACTGTGAGCATGTTAATGATGCCTTGTGTGTCTCAGCTGCTTAGATTTGTGCTCTTTGTATCGTCCAGAGAAGATCCACAACAGGCTTGCACCAGTGTTGTATGATGCACAGGAGCAACATTACTGCGGGTTTTCTGTCGGTTAGACTGCTGTCCCTGGAGGCTTGAGGCAACCTTTGATGGAGGTCACGGGTTGTTGGCACCGATGTATTGAAGACCCTTCACACCAGCCACCTTCCTCCCAAATAATTTTATTCATTTACAAAATAGGCTATTTCTTTTCTGGTGTCGGTGATATAAAACCAGTTTCAGGTGGAAAAAATCAGAATACATCGAGGCACAATGACCTTGTCTCCAGTGTGCATCGACTGTGGAACATTGCACACTCACAGACGATTCAAAATCACTGAGATTGAATTATATTCAGGAGAGAATGCGATCCATGAAAAGTTCTTGTACATTTTGTTTTCCATTTGTCTGATGAATGCATTCCCTTCTGTGGGAATAATGAGTAGTTGATAAACTTGGGGCTATTAAGCGGTCAGGACTGTTGGATGGTGTGCAACAGAGGTTAGAGGCCATCTAGGTTTGGGCCAGCCTTCCTGAGAGTCATCAGACCCACAGCGGATCTGGTGTCCTCTGAAAGCAGGTACTGTCATGTGGGAAACCTGACAACTACCTCTCCTCACTTGACTGGAGCAGTGCCAACTGGAACCAGGACTGAGCCAGTCTCACTGGTAATGGACCTTACAGATGTGGTCGCAACCCAAGGTATGGTTAGCATGTCATAGTAGCTTAACCTGATGTGCATGACCAGCTCAGATGGTGATTGCTAGTTTGCTTATCTTGTGTCAAGCCATCTTTGTTTTTAGAGATGTACAAGATAACTACTGCTAGGAAGTTAATATGACTTGGTGCTTATTTGCATGACTGGAAGGTATGATAAATTTACTGCTTATAAGTAGAACTAACGAGTACATTGTGCAGTTGCAATCAGCTGTCTGGAATTAAAGTCAGAGGAAAAGCTTGTTACCAAGGATCCCTGCTAAACAAACAGCATGAGTGGCCTCACACCACAGTCGGGTGTTGTAGAGAACCGTGACCAAGGGGCACAGGGCACTGAAAGGCAGCTGCGTGAGATTGTGTGTGTGAAAAGTGAATGCTGTGTTACCCACTTCTACAAATGATTTCTCTGCACGTTGGGAATCAAACAGCAGAAATGTTTGACACTTTTGATTTCAGCTCTACCCATGGTTTGTTCACCATTCATGCAGGAGATTTAATCTTAACATCCTACATTTTATCCCATTTGGGATTTGGACCCTTTTGTTTAAAAAATCACCCGTCAACTTGCATGCCTGCTGAGATTGAGTACCTGCTCTAGGACCTGTTGGAGGACCGCTGGTGGGCAAACTCCATTAGAAGGTCACAGCACTGAATACAGGGCCACGTGAACTATCTGTGTGTTCTCTCGGTGAAAGCAGCTGGCAATGTTTCTGCTCCCACTTTCATAATTTGTTCGGCCTTGGAGAGCAATTTTATTGGAAAGACATCAGAGGAGAAAGGCATGCATTGTGGTGATAAGAGAACTGAAAGTTTGAGGGGCTATTTAGTGTTGACAGGAATATTGTTTCATGCTGAAGGATGGTAACCAGTAGATTGGGGTAAAAGCCTGAACACTTGTCTGTATCCACTGCCCTGCACGTTCCTTTCAATTTGGCAGATATCAAATTCCATTTTAAAAGTTAGTCTCAAATATGTTTCTGCAGATCTTGCAGCATGTAAATTACAGGTCATAGATCTTGTCCAAAATATTGCCACCTCTGGTTCTTTTCCCAATTTACATCTTAAATCTGTCTCTTCTGGCTAACGGCATCTGTGTATCCACAGCCGGGTGGGTAGGGAGTTCCCCTGATTCGCAACCCTGAGTGTAGAATTTTCTCTTCATCCAAGTCCCAAGTGAGGTTACATTGGCTTGGATTTTTTCCACCACCACTTGTTCCTCCTGCCATTGCTATTTGGTTTAATTTCCTTTCTTGCAGACTTGTCAACCCTCTGAAATCCCTCAGTTATCGTAAACACTTCTATTAGATCACCTCTTAATCATTAGTCAAGGGGATGCCTGCTTACAAGGTTCCAAAGACCCTGGGAATGTCTTCCTTGGGCTGACATCCCGAAGGTCTCTCATCATTCAGAATGCAGAACAAAACGCTTGGAAGACTGTGTCCCAAGAGCCCAGTGAAGAGGAACTGCTAATTACTGGGCAAGCCAAGAGTGTTAGTAGATGGGAAGCGATACTCACTCCATTTCACTTCATTTGGAGCATCTAAAATTTTCATCACAAAACCAGTCAGGTTCATGCTGATGATCGTAACTGGGTGAGCGCATGTACTTGGTGACATTTGATGACCGTCATCAATCATAAGTAGTAACAGTAAATCTAGGGCTCATGGTAGCAAAGGGAGAAGTCATTCTGAAGGTAAAGGAACACCTGAGATATTGAACAAGCATCTCTGTAGAAGACACACATGAAGCAGAAGTTGAGGGTATTGAAGGGCCTTTTGACAGATGGAACTTTGAGGAAGGAATTAAAGAGAGTAATCTCCCGAACCTGAGAGACTGCATCCCAGAGTTACTGGGGTATTAACGCTGACTTTCCAAGCAGGAAAGCGAACGGGACTCGAGATGAGTTGCGATCTCAGTGCCAGAGCAGTTTCAGAGCTGAGTGGCTGATTCCTGCTGATTTTTTTTTGTTTGCCTTGTATTCTGTTCCAACTGATGTTTCAGGCAAAGTTCCAAGCACTTCCCCTACCTTAGTACAAAAATATTCTAAACCCTATCTGCTCTGACACAGACAGAAGCTATTCAGCCCATCAGGTTCCTACCAGCTCCCAAAAGAGCCCATCAGTCCTATTGCACCCTCATTTCCCTATAGCCCTGTCACTTATTCTCTCTCGCGTGCCTACCAACTCCCCTTTCACAGAGTCACAGCACAGGAACAGGGCTTTTGGCTCACCACTAATTCCAGTTCTCACCACGGTTCACAGCCTTCTGTGACTTGTTGATTCCAGTGCTTGTTGAGGTACTTCTATGTTGTGAGAGTGTCTGCCTCCACCAACCACACTCGGAAAAAAGTTCTGCCTCGGATCCCCTCTAAACCTGTACCTCTGACTAAACCTGCACCCTCTGGGTTTATGTACCCATGCAGTAGGGAAACATTTATTGCAGTCTATCCTATCTCTGCCTCTCATAATCTTGATTTTGTATATCTCACAAGTTTCTCAGCTGCCTCCTCCATTCTAAGGGAAACAGACCCGGCCTGTGCAATCTCTCCCAGATCATATCCTGGTGAAACTCCACTGCACCCTCAGCAGTGCAATCACAGACCTCCCGCAGTCTGGCAACCAGAACTGCACGCAATACTCCAGTTCTGGTCTAGCCTGTACCATATAGTTATACTGTAACCTCCCTGCCGTATTACCACCGTATTCTCTGTCCCAGCTAATGGAGACAAGCATCCCATTTACCTTCCTGACAACCTCATCTACCAGTGGTCTTCAGGGCCATTATACTTGATTCTTTCTGCCACTGCCAACACTAAGTGGTAATTTACGGTCACCAGTTAACCTACTGGCACATCTTTGGGATGTGGGGGAGGAAACCGGCGCATCCAGTGGAAGCCCACGTGGCCCTGGGGAAAATACACAAACTCCACATGGACAGCACCTAAGCTCAGGATCAAACCCAGTCTCCAGAGGTGAGGCAGCAACACCACTGTGCCACTTACATCAACCCAGCTGTGGACACAACCTTGTGCAATTACACTTAGATCTACTCACGGTTTGTGCCCATCCCAAGGTGCTTAACCTTTTTTGATCAGCGATGGGGGGAAAAGCAGATTTTGCCTGTGCTGTGCGTGTGTGGAAGCTGTTTCCCTGTGCTAAGAGCAAGTGAGCTGCTTCCCCCTGCTGACTGGGGCCATTTCCCCCTCCTGAGTGTGTGGTTGTTGTATTTAATCCCCCACTCAATCAAGGGATTTAATAGCTCAAGTTTAACAGCAGTAAGTCTGTCTGAAATGTTTACATAACGGGTACCTGTTCCTCCTGGGTCACAGATTACCGTGCTATAGTTTTTCCTTTCACTGTACACATAGCCAATTCTATGTTTATGTATTCACAACTATATTGTGTTTGGAAAGATAATTAAGTGCCTGTATAATTCTGGCAGCTGGATTCAGTGGGTGTCACTTTCAGCTCAATCATTGACCCAAGCCCCGGAGCTGAGCACTTTAGTGCAGTGAGACATTTATCCCCTTCATGTGGTAGAGGAACAGAGAGTTTGTATTCCATTTTGCTGGTCAGCATTAGATCTGACCAAAGATTTCTGCTCACCTATTTCTCCTCCCCGTGGTGAGACTTTGCATATAATCACCTGCCGTGTTACCCACAGAACGTCGGTTACTGGTGCACAGACTCAACCCAAAACGACTGCAAACACCAACCTCCCCCACAGTTGCTGCTCAACCCGCTGAGTTCCTCCAGCAGATTGTTTGTTGCTCCAGAGACCCCATCTGCAGTCTCTGGTGTCTCCGTCTATCAGTTACTGGTGTTGGGAAGTAATCAGAAGTGCATGCATTCTTCTCTTCCCGATGGAGAATGCTTCCTTTGTTCTGTTGGCTGACTAGGAAATATTGGATGAAGTGAAACCTTACTCCTTTTGGGATGTGGGTGATTGGATTAACAGGATCAGTTGTGAAAATTGGACGTCTTTGCTGCAAAACAGAGGAGGTGGTCAGGCGATACAACTTCAGTTGTTTGGATTTTAGAAGGATGGGACTATATTGATCATGATGCATTTCCCAAAGCTCCCTGCTACTGAGAGTTTACTGCACGATGGCACACACTGCAGCCAATGTGTGCAGGTGAAGGAGGGACCAAGGTTGGACGGGGTGCCAGTCAGACAGGCTGCTTTATCCTGGATAGTGTTGAGCTTCTTGAGAGTTGCCAGAGCTGCACTCACCCAGGCAAGTGGAGATCTTCCAGCACATTCCTGTCGTTTGTCTTGTAGATAAGGCTCTGGAGGGGTCAAGAGCTGAGTCACTCACTGTAGGATTCCAGCTTCTTTTGTGTTTGACGCTGGTCTGATAGTGTCTGATCATTGGTGACCTCTCCCCTACCTTCCGATTGGTGTCAAGAGGTTAGGCCGTTTAATGTCAAGGGAAGATTATTGGACCGTTTGCTTCTTGAGTTATCATTGCCTGACCAAAGCTGGGCTTGTTTCATTTCCTGTGCTGTTATCTGTCCTCTCCAACTCAACCCCTTTCTCAGGAGAGCGTGCTGGAACCAGTAACTTTTAAACTGTCTTCCCTCTACTCTTAATTTTGCAAATGCTTTCCTTCAAGTTTGTGTTTCCAGTTTGAATTGATAAAACTTAAATACAATCTTTGTTCTTATGTTACAGAATGAAGGAAAGAGTGAACGGCCAACTGAGGAGAGGTAAGCTGGTTCCCGGAGTTACTCCACAAGCAGTTTTTTGCCTTAGGGACCATTGGCCTGATACAAGTCCTTCTGTACCCCTCTCTCCACCACTGGCGTTGATGTGTGGCAGGTTGTATCAGGTGCTTCCTGGCACTGTGCCCAAAGCCATGCCTGGTGTACTGGCTCAGACCCCGAGTGCCAACAGCTGTGGCATTTGTACCCAGGCAACAGCGTTCTAAAGTGGAGGTTACTGGGTGGCAATCCAAAACAAAAGCTGTCCTTTCAAAGTAGAGGACAGAACCAAGGAGCAACCAACACAATGTGCTGGAGGAAGGCTGCAGGTCAGGCAGCATCTGTGGAGGGAAATGAACAGTTCACGTTTCAGGCCGAGACCCTTCATCAGGACTGGAAAGGGAGGGCAGAAGCCGGAATAAAAGGGTGTGGGGAGGGGGAGCAGCATGAGCTGGCGGGTGATGGGGGAGGGGGGGAGGGGGGTGGAAGGGGTGAAGGACGGCACCAGCAAAAGGAGGCAGCGTTAAATGATACTGGCCTGGAGGCTGCCGCCAGTGTTCCCACTGTGTGTGATGAACCACTGCGCAGGATGCAGAACAGCACCGGAACAGGCCCTTCAGCCCACCACGTCTGGCCCAACCGTGATGCCCATTTAAACTGATCCCATCTGCCTGCACAAACATGCAGAGCACTGCGCTGTTACCTTATTCTCATTTTGCTGCGAATCGCGGTGTGCAAAGTTGCAGAGGCTCGAAGGACTGGGATTTGATTGTCTGCCCTGCACCATTGCAGCATGTGCCCATGGATGCTTTTGTTTTTCAGTTGTGATGCCAGCAAGGAGCCTGATCCAATGGAAACAGAACCAACTAAGAATGCAGAGTCTGAAGAGGTAGAGATGACTGATGAGACCCTGAGTGCCCAGACTAAGGCAGAGTCCACTGAGCCAAGTGTAATGGTGACATGTGCTCCAGAGACTGAGACCATAGCAGCGACTGTGCCAGGGGAAGCTGCGCACGACCTGGTCCCCACGACAGCGACTGAGCCTCCTGCTGCAGTGAAACCCACTGTAGCTGCTACAAGCTCAGCCAGCACCCCGCTCACCACCAAATCACCAGCCCCACTTGCTGCTGGGACACCAGCTGATGTGGCCACTGCTGTTTCCAGTTCAACCAATTCCACCCCGGCTGGCAAAGCTGTTGCAGCTAGTAGAAATGCACCGTCCAAACCTGCTGTGGTTGCAGCCAATGCAGCTGCAAAACCTGCAGCACTGTCTGTGAAACCTGCAGCACCTGCCACAAGCAGCATTGCCAAGCTCGCAGACCCTGTCGAAGATGAGCTGACCAAACCGACCCCAGTGACATGTGGTGTGGGTTCGCCAGCTATGCTCACCAAGCCCCTCACTGCCAGTTCAGCTGCCAAACCCAGCCAGACCGCAACTAGTGCTGCAACTAAACCACCGCAGGACACCGACAGTGCAGTCAGCAAGGCTGCTGCAGCTGGGGCAAACACAGCCCTTAAACCTGCGGCCACTCCTGCACCAGTGCCCACCAAGCCAGGCCAAATGCCCGCTCAAGCAGTGGTTAAGCCTAGCCCTGTTCCTGGTAACGCTGCTGTTACTCCCACAGCCACAGCGGCTCCCAAGGTGCCCCCGGCAGCTGGTGCCGGTGTGGTGTCCAAGCCAGCGCCAGCTCCCAGCAAAGCAGCAGGTAGTCCCACTGCTGCCAGTGCTCCATTGTCCACAACTGCCCCCTGCCCCCCAGCTGTAGAGAAGGCCAGTCCTATACCCACTGCCACAGCCTCGACAGATACACCCACCCCTGATGGAGCTACAGCTCCCACACCCACCCTGACCCCCTCAGCACCGCCCAAAACCACAAACCCTACCCCCACCAATGCCTCTAACACCCCCACCTCCAACACCACCTCGACCTCCAACACCACCACCAGGCCACCCAAGTCCATGGTAGTGAAACCAAGCAGCAAGGAGAGCAGCGTTGCAAAGTCGAACGAGAAGAAGAGCGCTGCCCCAAGGAAGGAGCATGCAGCGAAGGAGTCAGGCAAAGCCAGCACCCCGGCAAGAGGCAGGAGCACATCCAGGGAGAGCTCCAGCAGGGAGGGCAGCGGGAGGAGCGGCTTGTCATATCAGAAGGAGAGGGAATTCCGATCGGATCGCCGGCATGTGCCTCAGCATCAGCGGGACAGGGATTACAGATCGTACTTGAGGAGCAAGGTAAATGCCCCTGGGCCCCAGGCTCTGTGTGTGCATGTAATGTGCCCGGGGCTGGCATTTGTGCCTTGGCTCTCTGCAGTATGGCAGCAGCGTCAGCTCCCTGCAGTATGGCAGCAGCGTCAGCTCCCTGCGGTATGGCAGCAACAGCTCCCTGCAGTACAACAGCATGGTGGCTCTCTGCTTCCATGTCTCCGCAGAAACGCGATTTGCTGAACCCCGGCTGTGCTCTCAGCTGGACCCTGGTGTTGCACATCTTCAGCTCGATGTTTGGGGTCGTCATCTCATTACTCCAGCCCCTCTCAGTACTGAGATGTTCTGATACCTGATATAAACGGATCAATGCTAAAGTACAAGCCAAGAATTAATAAACCTTTTAACTGTACAGTTAGTTGATTGGGGGGGCGGGGGGGGGGGGGGTGCAAACTGAGGTAATTCTACCTTCCTTGAGAGTGAAATGTGAACTGCCCTGGGATGAAGGAGCTGGGATGGGGGTTTATTCAGGGCTGCAGGTGACAGGCTCAGTGAGCTAAGTAGAGGTGATGGGGATGATCAGGAAGTTGCAACAAGCCAGTGCTAAATTGTACATGGGCAAAACTTGTGGAAGATGCAGTTCTGTGTGGGAAAGTGAGATCACCCTCAGTGGATCAGTGAAAGTCGATTCAGAGTGCCTGACCAGGGCTAGTTATCCCTCCTCGTCCTCTCTCTCTGCACAGTCTGTGTCTGCACTGACTCTCCTCCGTCACCTATCCTCTAGTGAGTCACAGTCAACTGATTCTGTTCTGACCCTGGCCAGAGAATCACCAGCAACAGATTCTCTTCCCGCGTGCACACTACTTCCTCCGACATCCCAAACGTTGCCCCCAGCAACCATCCCAAAATGTCACGTTGTTTCCCATATACCCAGCTGTATGTCACCACCACCTCTCGATTTCTTGACGCTTGGATTTGTTGGACTGCTGGTCCAACAGCCAGAAATCACCTCCAACTAATCATTGGGAAGACCAAAGTCTGTGTTTTTAATCCCTGCTACAAAGTTGTTTCCATCAGTTTTCTGTTCTATCCATCTCCCTGGCCATTCTCCAGAGCACAGCCGGATCATTCACAGCCTTTGCAAACTCTTTGACCCCAAGGAGAGCTTGCAACCATGTTCACTCCATCAACACAGCAGGTGAAGCATTCTTCCTCACCTTGGTTACCACCAGACTAGACAGTTCCAACTCCTGACTCACTGACTGACTTCCAACCTGTACACTTCATAAAGCTGGACATCCACAACTCAATCCCTGTTCTCCCACCGTCCCCACTTGGTCCAGCAAAGCTTCACTTTCAAAATTCTCATCCTTATTTTCAAATCCCTCCCACCCTTTCCTCCACAAACTCTGTGGTCCTCCAATCTGGCCTCTTGTATATCCCCGATTTTGATTGCAGCACCATGTCTTCTGCTACTTGGACAACAAACTTCAGAATTCCCTCTCTAACCCTTCCTGTCTCTCTCTCTGTCTCTAACCCCCCGCTCTCTTTCTTTTTAACCCTCTCTTCCCCTCTCAAACCCCCCTCTCTCTCCCTCTTCTCTCTCTAACTTCCCTCTCAAACACCCACCCCCTCTCTCCCTCTCTAACCCCCCTCAAACCTCCCCTCCCTCTCTCTCCCCCCTTCTAATCCCCCTCTCAATCCCTCCCCCCCCTCTCTCTCTCTCTCCCTCCCCCTCTCTACCCCCTCTCTCCCTCTCTACCCCCTCTCTCCCTCTCTACCCCCTCTCTCCCTCTCTACCCCCTCTCTCCCCCTCCACCCCCTCTCTCCCCCTCCCCCCCCTCTGTATTTGAACTTGCCTGATATCTCCTTGCGTGTATAATTGCATCAATTAAGTACCTGGACAGATGTTGCTGTGTCAGAGTTACGTCAGATTGTTGCAGCAGTCTGTGCCTTGTGCTCTACCTGTATCACATCGAGCCTACAGAACTGAAGTGGGTCGTTTGGTCTGATTGGCCGAAGCAATCTTTTATGCTCCACATGTCTCCTTCCACACTTCATGAGGACAGAAATGGGAGCAGGGTTAGACCGTACAGCCTCACCAAGGTCACACTGACCCTCACCTCCTTCCTTGCCTACTCCTCATATCCCTCGATTGCTTTGTCTAACAGTCCACTAACTGCCTTGAATAAGCAATGACTGAGGTGGAGCATTGCGGAGGTTTACAACCCTCTCGGCAAGAGCATTTCTTGAGATGCTGGAACAAAAACAGAAAGTGCCGAAACATTCAGCAGGTCAGGCCGAGCGAGAAACACGGTGACCCTTCACCAGAATTCCTTGCCTCATTTCTCCTTCTCCGAGAACTAGATGTCTGACATAATTCTGGGATTCTGTTCCCGGTTAAAGATTCCCTGGACACAACATTGCCTTCAAGGCGAGTACATTGTCCCTTGGGTGTGGAGCCCACACTGCACACACTACTGTGTTCACCTATGTCCTGTAGTGTTCCAGCAGACATCCTCTACTCCAGAGCTCTGCAGTGAAGACCAATCAGCCATTTGTGGCATATTCTTCCCAGCAGGTGGGAAAGCTCACGTGCAGCCTGTGGCTGCCATCTCTTGGTCTACCCAACTTCCACGTTCAGTCAAACTGTTTGCATCCTTCCCTCAGCTGGCTGCCACTTTGCTTCGTGCTGTCAGTCTGTCAAATTGAACACAATTTGGTTTTGTTGTTCTGGTTGCTGTGAGGGCCAGGATTGATCCCAGTGGCCCATTCCTTGCAGAGCAGGATCAATGGACAGTATGGTCTATTCCTAGTTATGTTCATCGGTGAAGGACTATCAGACCGAAGAAGACTTGTCCCTAAGCAATCTCCAGTGCCGATGTTTTCTCTGCAGCCCACAGCCCAGCGTTAGTGCCGCACCCTTTCACCTGCAACTTCATTGAGTGACTTTGAAAATCCACTGCCTTCCTTTCCTCACTGATCCACTTTCATACAACCATGGTGATTCTGCCTAATCAGTGATGTTCTCAATGCCCTGGATGGGTTGTAACATTTTCCTGGCTGTCAACGTCAAACTAAGTGGTCTCCAGTTGTCTCCTTTCCCCCTCCTTCACCTTGCCCCGATCGGCACCCTGTTTTACCCTTGTGTTTACCCTGGTTAAGTGTCTTTGTGGTCTGTGCCTCAGTACCTGTGTGCTGGTCAGTGGCATGTTGCTGCTGAACTCTCTGCTGGATTTTTGCTCAGGGTGCTGAGGTGTGCTCACCCCACGGGGATCCCCTGCCTGCTCGGTCTCCTCTCACAGCTCCAGGCTCCTCTTCACCAGAGCAAAATAAAACCAGAAACTGCTGGAAACACTCAGCAGGTCAGGCAGCATCTGTGGAGAGAGCAACAGTCTCAACCAGGGGTCTCTGACCTGAAACATTACTTCTGTTTTTCTCTCCACAGACACTGCCTGACTTGCTGAGTGTTTCCAGCTTTCTCTGATTTTATTTCAGATTCCTGGCATCTGCAGTGTTTTGCTTCCCACCCCGTGAGCCGCCCTCACCTGCTCCCTGCTCTCGGCCCTGCCACCTGCTCCCTGTCCTGCTGGTCGTGTCCCATCTCCAGCTGTTCCGTGCCCCCTGCGCTCTGCTCACCTCACGTGCACACAGCTGTCACCGCACAACTCTCAGAACGTGGGCACGGAGCTTGCAGGGCATTGAATGAAATGTCTCTCACTGCCTGAGGAGCTTTTGGAAAAAATGATACAACTTCTCCTGTTTTTCAGATTTCCTCTGAGAGAAGCAGTAAGGATCGCAAGGCTAGCAGCAAAAGTCCAAAGAGAGAAGTGGTGATTTTCCTTTCTCGACCTTCCCCCTCCACCCCCCGACCCACCATCCTCCTCCTCCCCCCCTCAGACCCACCCTCCTCCTCTCCCCCCCTCAGACCCACCCTCCTCCTCCTCCTCCTCCCCCCTCAGACCCACCCTCCTCCTCCTCCTCCTCCCCCCTCAGACCCACCCTCCTCCTCCTCCCCCCTCAGACCCACCCTCCTCCTCCTCCCCCCTCAGACCCACCCTCCTCCTCCTCCTCCCCCCTCAGACCCACCCTCCTCCTCTCCCCCCCTCAGACCCACCCTCCTCCTCCTCCCCCCTCAGACCCACCCTCCTCCTCTCCCCCCTCAGACCCACCCTCCTCCCCCTCCCCCCTCAGACCCACCTCCTCCTCCCCCCTCAGACCCACCCTCCTCCTCTCCCCCCTCAGACCCACCCTCCTCCTCTCCCCCCTCAGACCCACCCTCCTCCTCCTCCCCCCTCAGACCCACCTCCTCTCCCCCCCTCAGACCCACCCTCCTCCTCTCCCCCCCTCAGACCCACCCTCCTCCTCTCCCCCCCTCAGACCCACCCTCCTCCTCCTCCCCCCTGACCCACCCTCCTCCTCTCCCCCCCTCAGACCCACCCTCCTCCTCCTCCCCCCTCAGACCCACCCTCCTCCTCCTCTTCCCCCTCAGACCCACCCTCCTCCTCCTCTCCCCCCTCAGACCCACCCTCCTCCTCTCCCCCCCTCAGACCCACCCTCCTCCTCCTCCCCCCTCAGACCCACCCTCCTCCTCTCCCCCCTCAGACCCACCCTCCTCCTCTCCCCCCTCAGACCCACCCTCCTCCTCCTCCCCCCTCAGACCCACCCTCCTCCTCCCCACTCAGACCCACCCTCCTCCTCCTCCCCCCTCAGACCCACCCTCCTCCTCCTCCCCCCTCAGACCCACCCTCCTCCTCTCCCCCCTCAGACCCACCCTCCTCCTCCCCCCTCAGACCCACCCTCCTCCTCCTCCCCCCTCAGACCCACCCTCCTCCTCTCCCCCCCTCAGACCCACCCTCCTCCTCTCCCCCCCTCAGACCCACCCTCCTCCTCCTCCCCCCTCAGACCCACCCTCCTCCTCCTCCCCCCTCAGACCCACCCTCCTCCTCCTCCCCCCTCAGACCCACCCTCCTCCTCCTCTTCCCCCCTCAGACCCACCCTGCTCGCCCCCAGACCCACCCACCCTCTTCCGCGCTCCCCCCCCAACCCTCCCCGCCGGGCCCCCAATGTTTCCCCACCCACCTTGGCCCCTCTGCTCCTGCCTCTGTCCTGCTCGACTCCCACCTCCTCTCCTGATACCATGCAGGTCACACCCTGGCATCGATGGGATGATTTGCCTCCTGGTGCTTCTTGAGTCACCTCCCTTTACAAGTGCCCTTTATTCACTTTAAAACCTTTTCCAAGACATTAGACGGCTCCACACACAGTAGAAGGCTAGTCCCCCCCTCACCTGGTCCATACAAGAGCCCCTCCCAAGACCGGGGATCTGAGACTGGCTGTGGTGTGCCAGGCTGGGCATTGGCTGAGCTGACAGCATGTAGTTCAGATTCAAGGAGTGTGGGGTCCAAGTGGGCTCACTGAACGACTGGAAGGTGTGTCGTCCTGGGAGCCCTCAGGAGAGGGTCGAGAGAGATGGGCGATGGGATCGCTCGGGAGCTGCGGTTTAGGGATACTTTGCTTTGGGTTGAATTGGGTGTAGAGAGGGCTGGGAGCCCAGGGGTCAGAGTCCAACACATTAGGAGCACAGGGAGGTGCTGTCCATCGTGGCAATGAATCGTTGCCCATGCAGCGATGGGAAGGTTGGGCAGTGGTGGATGGTGAAGTTCTGTGGAAGAGTTAACCTGCCCCCTGAGACTAGGGCAGCAGTGAATGTTTGAGGGGACGGAGTAGGGGGTGGTGTAGAGCAGACCTGGCGAGTGGCACGGAGAACGGCAAGGGTGCAGCTACTTGGCTTGTACCATCTGGTTGATTGGTGTCCTTGGCGGCGGAAATCTGCAGTCCTTACCTGGTCTCCTCCATGTGACTCCAGACCCACAGTGTGGCCACACTGGCGCTGAAATTGCCCAACAGTTCATTAGAACACAGAACAGTACAGTGCAGGAACAGGCCCTTTGGCCCACCATGTCTGTGCTGACCATGATGCCAATCATGTCAGTCGAGGATAAAGGGGGAAACGTGCCTGGAGGTAGGGGAGGTCCTTAATGAATACTTTGCTTCAGTGTTCACCAGGGAGAGGGATTTTAACAAATGTGAAGTCAGTGTAGAACAGCCAATGTGCCGGAGCATGTCGAGGTTAAGAAAGGGGTAGTGTTGGAGCTTCTGTAAAACAGTAGGATCAAGTCCCCAGGGCCGGACGGGATATACCCCAGGTTACTATGGGAGGCGAGTGAAGAGATTGCTGTGGCGTTGACGATGTTGTATACATCCTCCCTGGCCACAGGAGTGGTACCAAAAGATTGGAGGGTGGCAAATGTTGTTTCCTTGTTCAAGAAAGGTAATAGGGATAATCCTGGGAATTATAGACCAGTGAGTCTTACATCAGTGGTGGGCAAGCTATTAGAGAGGATTCTTAGGGACAGGATTTACAAGCATTTGGAGAAGCATAGTCTCATTAGGGATAGTCAGCATGGCTTTGTGAGGGGCAGGTGGTGCCTCACGAGTCTAATTGAGTATTTTGAGGAGGTGACAAAACAAATTGATGAAGGTAGAGTGGTGGGTGTGGTGTATATGGACTTTAGTAAAGCGTTTGACAAGGTTCCCCATGGTAGGCTCATCCAGAAAGTCATGAGTCATGGGATCCATGGAACATCACAGAACAGGCCCTTCAGTCCACAATGTTGTGCCGACATAGCTATTCCCATCTACCTGCAGAATGCCCATGGAAACTTGGCTGCGGGGATTCGGAATTGGCTCGCCCACAGAAGACAGGGTGGTGGTAGTTGGAGCGTATTCTGCTTGGAGGTCGGTGACCAGCGGTGTTCCGCAGGGATCTGTTCTGGGACCCCTGATCTTTGTGATTTTTATAAATGACTTGGATGAGGATGTGGAAGGGTGGGTTAGTAAGTTTGCTGATGATACAAAGGTTGGTGGTGGTGTGGATAGTGTAGAAGGTTGTCATAGGTCACAACAGAATATGGACGGGATGCAGATGGATTTCAATCTGGAAAAGTGTGGAGTGATACACTTTGGAAGAATGAACGTGAAGGCGGAGTACAAGGTTAATGGCAGGATCCCGAGCAGTGCGGAGGAACAGAGGGATCCTTTTATGACCTTCACTGTCCACAACACTGATGTTGGTGTCGTCTGCAGACTTACGAACCAGCCCATCTACATTTTCATCCAAGTCATTTATATACATCACAAGCCATTAGACACCTTTACACTTTGAAGCAAGGAGGAAGGCCTTAAAAGTTCCCAAGCAAATTTAGAGGTGGTGAGAAAAAGTGCCTTTGCAAAGAGGGTTGTTGGAATGTGGATTCTCTTGTCTCAAACCACTGTGGAGGTGAACACTGTAAGGTCACTGAGCAAGGGTGAGGTGGTTGGGTGAATACTTCGGGGTACGAGTGAACAGGACTGGGATTGGATTGCTTTGGCACAAATAGGGGCAGGAGAGGCTCTGGATTAATGAGGGCAGTTGTTGACCATGGGAAGTGTTGATCCAAACCTGAGCCACTGCATTAGTGGGACAGGTCACTTTGGAAAACCTTACCTGACATCTTCACTGAAAGAGAATAGAAGTAGGTTTAATTTTGTTCTAATTTTTCTGTATTTGCACAGTGCTGGCCTGACTGCACCCCTCTGAATACCTTGCTGCTTGTTCCTGATCTCTCCTTCACACCTGGCAGGGTCGGATTGTGCTGTGTTTTGATGCCTGTGACAAAATGCCTTTTAATGACCTCGGGGACCCATCGGCTGATTTGCAAGAGCCCCTTCTGATTCTCCTTTGCTGAACAGTGATGGGCAGACGTCCCTTGTGTTTTAGATGCTTAAGATTGAAGTCTTCAGTTCACCTTTGCCCTCTGTTTCGAAACATTAATTTGTGTTTTCTTCTCATTTGCCAAGGAAAAGGACATCTTCCCCTTCAACCTGGATGAATTTGTAACTGTGGATGAAGTGGGTGAGGAGGAAGATTCTTGTGGAGATCAGATCCCTGGAAGCGAATCTGAAACCAACACCCAAACATCAGAAAGTGCTGAGCTGGAAACCACAGGAACGGAAGCCACAGAGGAAGTCCGGGATCCAGAGCCGGTCGCAGGTAAATCCGCTGCCCAGGGACAGCTACCTTGTCAGGCCCAGGAATCAAAACCGGGTCCTGGGTCCCTGCCTTCCAATCCATCTCCTGTGATGTCCATTCTAACCTCTAATATGCTCAATGACGAGGTTCTGGGGGAGAGAAAATTCTTAAAACAGTACAACCTCAGAATGAATCTGTTTCTCTCATCTCATCCTAAGTAGTTGAGCACTTATCCTGGGACACTGAACCTTCAGGAATGATCTGCCAGCCCTCTCCACAGTGTGACGCAGGGACATGCTCCCTCTCAAGCTGGTTATCGTGGTTCATCCAGTCTTTGGCCTCGGTTTTATTTCCCAGTTCCTTTTAGAAGCTTAAATGAGATCACCTGCCAATCTGCTGAACTCCCAAGAGTTTCGAACAGCCTTACTTGATCTGTCCTCAAAGGTCACCCAATCCTAAAATCACCCATCAATCCGAGCCACACTGACTCCAGGGCCAGGAGTTCTTCCTTTAGATCCAGAGACCGGAACAGCACCCAGCTACCAATGCCCCTCACGGTCTCAGCATGATGTCCTCCTTTTGTACTCCAACCCTCTTACAATTTCCCTCCCTAATTGTTTACCTGTACTTCTGTGTTTTCTGAAATTTTCACTGGTTTCTCACAGTTTAGAACTACTGCCTTTCTATTCTTCCTTCTACAATGGACAGCTTCACATTTTCCTAGCAACCAACACTCTGCCGGAGGAACTCAGCGGGTCGAGCAGCATCTGTGGGGGAGAGGAGTTGTTGACGTTTCGGGTCCTGATGCAGGGTTTCAACCCAAAATGTTGATAATTCCTCTCCACCCCACAGATGCTGCTCGACCCGCTGAGTTCCTGCAGCAGATTGTCTGTTGCTCCAGATTCCAACATCTACCGTCTCCTGTGTCTCCCCATTTCCCTACCATGCTCCTCCAGCTGACACCACTCTACCCACTCACTTCACCCATCTTTATGCCTCTGCAGGCTCTGTCCTCACTTCCCCACCCAGCTTTATATCGTCAGTAAAACTAAACACGTTGGACTCTTAATCTAAGTCATTAAATATGATCCTGAGTAGCTGAGGCCAAGAACATTCTCACGGTACGTCACATTGAAATGTCCATCCCTGCTGCTTCTGTCCTTTAATCACACCTGTATCCGTGTCCCTCCCAACTTTGTGACCCCTCAGCTGTGTCACATCCTTTGTACCTTCTCAAAGCCCTTTGGAACATCACATGAACTGTATCCACAGTTTCTCATCATTTAAAAACTCTTGTTAGGTTCGTCAAATGCTGTTTCCTTTGATAAAAACTGTTTAGACTCTGCCTTATTCTGATTTCCCAAGTGCCTTGTTACCTGGTCCTTCATAAATCCCAGCGATTCCCTGGTCTGTGTAGTTACCTGTTCACCTTTCTCCTTCCTTCCTCCACTTGGGCCGTTGCATGTGTTACATTTCAATCTGCCCAACTCTTCTGGGTTCTCAAGAATTTTGGAAGATCTTTAATACATCTGCTCCTCTTTTCGATGCAAAATCCTGGCTACCAAGCTCAAGGGATTTGTCATGCTTTAGTCCCTTGATTTCTTAAGAAGATCAAGGGCATCACCTTTGGAGTTCTCAGATATTTAGTTTGGAAAAAGTTCTGGGAGTTGGGTGTTGTTGGCATATATGTAGAAATTGCCACTGTTTTCACACAGGGTCCGTACAGATGAGAAATAGGGGCTGAGGATAGACCTTGGTGGAACACCATTGCAGGTTAGACTGAACGACAGTGAAGAGGCATTGGTATCGGTTTATTATTGTCACTTGTACCGAGGTACAGTGAAAAACTTGTCTTACAAACCGATCGTACAGGTCAATTCATTACAGTGCAGTTACATTGAGTCAGTACAGAGTGCATTGAGGTAGTACAGGTAAAAACAATAACAGTACAGAGTAAAGTGTCACAGCTACAGAGAAAGTGCAGTGCAATAAGGTGCAAGGTCACAACAAGGTAGATCATGAGGTCAGAGTCCATCTCATTGAATAAGGGAACCGTTCAATAGTCTTATCACAGTGGGGTAGAAGCTGTCATTAAGTCTGCTGGTACGTGCCCTCAGGCTCCTGTATCTTCTACCCAATGGAAGAGGAGAGAAGAGGGAATGTCCCTGGTGAGTGGGGTCTTTGATTATGCTGGCTGCTTCACCAAGACAACGAGAGGTAAAGACAGAGTCCAAGGAGGGGAGGCTGGTGTCTGTAATCCGCTGGGCTGTGTCCACAACTCTCTGCGGCTTCTTGCAGTCCTGGGCAGAGCAGTTGCCGTACCAAGCCGTGATACATCTCCAGATAGGCTGCTTTCAATGCTGCATCGGTAAAAGTTGGTGAGAGTCAAAGGGGACAAACCAGATTTCTTTAGCCTCCTGAGGAAGTAGAGGCACTGGTGAGCTTTCTTGGCTGTGGCATCGACATGGTTTGACCAGGACAGGCTGTTGGTGATGTTCACACCCAGGAACTTGAGGCCCTCAACCCTCTCGACCTCAGCACCATTGATGTAGACAGGTGCATGTTCACCGCCCCCTTTCCTGAAGTCAATGACCAGCTCTTTAGTTTTGTTAACACTGAGGGAAAGGTTGTTGTCATGACACCATGTCACTAAGCTCTCTATCTCCTTCCTGTACCCTGACTCATCGCTGTTTGAGATACGGCCTACAACGGTGGTATCATCTGCAAACTTGTAGACGGAGTTAGAGCAGAATCTGGCCACACAGTCATGAGTGTATAGGGAGTAGAGTAGAGGGCTGAGGACGCAGCCTTGTGGGGCACCAGTTTTGAGAATAATCGTGCTGGAGGTATTGCTGCCTGTCCTCACTGATTGCGGCCTGTTTGTTAGAAAGTCAAGGATCCAGTTACAGAGGGAGGTGTTGAGTCCTAGGTCTCAGAGTTTGGTGACAAGCTTGCTTGGGATTATTGTACTGAAGGCAGAGCTGTATTGTATTGGGTTATTGAGAATGAGCATCTCATTCTCAGACTGGTTCTGTGGCAGTCCCAGCACCTGATCAGAGAGATCCAAGAAAGGGTTTGGGGTGGGATGGGCAGGGGATTGCTTTGGAGTTTGTTTTCAAGGAGAGAAGAATCAGGGGTTGGGTCTGGTTCACAAGTGGCTGAGGTTGTGCTGAGATTTACAGAGGACCAGAGGATTGCAAGTGACAATGAAGGGGCTGAAACAAGTGATCTTAGCACTGATGTTAGTCCGCGTACAGCGTGGGTAATGACTTCCTTACCAGGCTGCAGAATCTGGGAGGAGGGGTTGGTCACGTCGGAAATGTCTTCACTCCGAGGGTGGAATAGAACAGTAGGCCCTTCGGCCCATCATGTCTGTGCAGACCATGAATACAGTTGTATTCAAGTCTGAGGTGGAAAACCAGGGATGTGGAGATGAGATGAGGTGAGGGAGTGGGCTTGACCTTGGCAGAGCAGGCGTGAGGGGTTGTTTAGGCTCCTTGTATTAATGGGCATGACAGCCAGAGCAGTGGATACACCTCGTGTTGTCAGTGAATAGTGGAGGGAGATGAACCAATTGTGCAGATGTTGGATGTGGCCTTGCTGTGTGATCTCAAGCTCAGTAAATGTTTCCTGTGTCCCACAGCAGCCGACCCATTCAAGGCGGCTGAGACGACGGAAGTGACACCTAAACTGGAGGCTCAGCCCGAAGCCCAGTCGGAATCCCAGCCTGAAGCCAAGGCAGCGAAGGAGGACGGGCCGGTGGAAACGGTCCAGGAGAAACCAGCAGAGGCCCCCGCAGCAGAGCCGAGCAAAGCCCCCATCACAGACACCAAACAAGAGGCCACAGCAGCCTCGGCCGCAGGAACCACAGCTGCCCAGAGAGAAGCAGCGCCCCCAGTGGCTGGGAGTGGAGAGCCAGCTCGCAGTGCAGTGGGACATCCGCCCATTAACCTCACCCCCGCCACCTCTGGGGGCGACACCACAAGGTCTGCAGGCGTGGAGCAGCGGGCAGGTGAGTATTGGGGGAGAGAGACCGGGTACAGGTTGATGCTCAATGGCAGGTTAATCCATCTCCCTGACCTGTGGATCTGGTCAGAGTGCCCTCGGCAGCAGGAACGGTGGGCATGGGGATGGTCTCACAGGGAGCTGGATAAGTCCATGAGGGAGAGAATAACATGCTGAAATGTTTCCATAAGATCAGGAGTAGGTCACTTGACCCCTGTGTCTGCTCCTCACTGATCCCATACCCCACAGCTGCTGCTTGACCCACTGAGTTCCTCCAGCAGATTGTGTGTTGCTGTAAATTCCAACATCTGCAGTCTCTCGGGTGTGCCAGACCCAACCATTTCTCAGTGTTGGATATACTCCGTGCTGAGCCTCCACAGACCTCGAGGAGAAAATTCCAATGATTCACCACCCTCTGGGCAAAGGAATTTCTCCTCATCTCTGTCCTGAATGGCTGAGCCCTTATTGTGAGTCTGTGACCCTGGTTCTCTTCACCTCAGTAGCGGGAAACATCCTCTCTGCATGTCCATCAAACTCAGCCAGAAGTCTAGAGCAACAGATTCTAGAGCAGTCACTTGTGTCTCCACTCAGAATTCTATGTTTCAATAGGATCGCCTCCTAAATTCAAGCATTGGCTCGGTCTTCTCGTACAGTGAACCCTCATCCAAGGATCAGTGTACTGACCCTTCATCCCACTCACTCCATCACTCGTGCAGGGAGTACTGCACACAGTATGGAATGAGAAGCAGCTGATGTTTCAGGTCTGAGACTCTTTGTAAGAACACCTTTCTGTTTCTCTCTCCACAGACACTGACTGACCTGCTGAGTGTTTCCAGCATTTTCTGTTTTTACTTCAGATTTCCAGTATCCACATTTTTTAAATTTTCACTTCCTGTACAGTGTTCAGGTGTGGGCCGTTAGCAAGTCATACAGCACGGAAACAGGCCCAATACCCGTGCCAACCAAGACACCCATTTGCCCACGTTTGGCCAATATTCCTCTAAACCATAATTGGTTTATAATTGCAGTTAATACTTTTGTACTCAAATTCCCTTTGCAATTAACGCCAGATACTATTTCCTTTCTGAATTCCTTGATGGAAAGGCACCTGTGCATCTCTCGGTGACCTCGGCCTCTCTTGGTGAAGAAGTTTGAATGTGAGAGGGACTTGCAGGATCTGGATGACTGCATGTGGAGAGGATGTTTTCCTCTTGTGACAGAATCTCAAACTAGGGGCCACTGTGTAAAAGCAAAGGGTCATCATTTTAAGAAAGGTGAAGCAAAAGTTTTGCTCTTGGAGGCTGATGAGTCTTTGGAACTTTCTTGAAGGGCAGTGGAAATGGTCTTTGAATACTCTTAAAGCAGAGATCGGTGGGCTTCTGATGAGCAAAGGGGTGGAAGGTTACTGGGAGTAGGTGATTGTAACACTGAGGTTACAATCAGACCAGCATGACAGATAAAGTCAGAGTGCCTGGCTGTGCCATTCCAGAGGGCAGGCAAGGATTGACCATGCAGAGCCCAGACTGGGAAATGTGGTTTATTTCCTTCCCGGTGAACCAGTTTCCTGGTCACTCGTCTTGACACTGGCACCTTATTTCAGATCTCTCTACTTTCATTAAAGTTATTTTGTGTGCAGCCTGTTTGGAATGAACTGTCTGCAGATGTGAGGGAGGCAGGTACACAGTGACCTTCAGAAGGGAGCTGGATAAATACGTGGGAGGCAAGGCTATGGGTAGAGGGAGTATGAGAGCTGGCAGAGGCATGATGGGCCAAATGGCCTCATGTGCTGTAACCATACTGAAAACTCCCCAGCTGCTGATCTGGAGATCCCTGTTTCTGCCCTCTGGAAGCTGGTCACCAGACGGTTGTGCTACCATCCCCTGATGCAGTCTATTTTACTAGATGCCAAGTTGAAGAGGGAGGCTCCTCCTGAGCTGGAACCCACTGTGAAGAGGATCAAGCTGGCTGGCACAACACTCGCTGAACTGAAGATGCCTCCTTACAAGCCCAACAGCCCAATTGGTGAGTGCACAGAGGGAGCATAAAGATTTAGGCTTCTGTTTAAAGTGACAGTATGCACATCATCTGAGTCTAGCAATAGAGTGGACAGCATTGGAAGGGCTGGAACTACTTCTCCTGCTCCACCATCAGTCCAGCCCCCTAGCGTCTCTCTCTTGTCCTCTCTGTGACTGCTGCCCCCTTCCCTGACTGCATTCTCACCCCTAGACTGATCAAGGTTGACTGGCGAGAAGGATGTGAAGAAGGGGCGAGGTGGTCAGTGGTTGTGGAGGTGGCCAGTGGTTGTGGAGGTGGCTGGGTCCACGTCAATACCTCGGGGAGTTCAGACAATGGACAGGGCTCATCACCTCCTGTTGTGTGTCCACAGGTGTTGAATTCATTGTCCCAAAGACCGGCTACTTCTGTCAGATATGTTCCCTGTTTTATACAAACGAAGACACGGCCAAGGTGACCCACTGTGGCACCGTGCTGCACTATAAGAATATGGAGGTAAGGACTCACCTGGGCACCAAGGAGTGGTTAGGGACATGGGCTGTGGCAGTGAGTTGGTTTCCAGAGTTCAGTGACTGGGAAATGGATGGGTTTCCATTACTCCGTGGTGCAGGAATTGTTGTCCCTGTGTTCCACTGGGAATCATGGCTCTGCGGTATAATGTTGTGTGACCTAACAGAGTGTCGTCTGACGAGGATTGCAGCAACAGACTATTCGTGAACCTGGAAATTCATCTGCAATGTGTTGGGTCAAGCTTAGCAAGTGTTGTTGTTACGCGAGGGTAGAAGTGCTCTCCTGAGATCAGAGATAATCGCTGATTAATTGGATCCTTGGATGAATCTCTACATTGGGGGAACTACTGGTTAGTCAAGGGATTCCCTTGGAGGGGGGTTAGTGTGTCAGGGGAGAGGGCTAATTAACAACACAAGGCGGGGGGCAGACTTTACCAAACCAATCGATGCCGTAGAAGGGTCTGGATAAAGATGCTAGAATCACAAATCTGTTTGGTATTTTGCAGAAATACGTGACGCAGCGGCAGGAGGACCTCCGGAGGCAGCAGGAACGCATGGCCAAACAGGACAAGTGATGTGTGCTGCTCCCAACAGAGTATATTTTGGGTCCAAATGTCCTGTTCCCCCCCACCCCCACCCCCACCCCACCTCCAGTTTACCGAGACAGTTACAACATTGTACAAATGATCTTTCCACTGTAATGATTATGGAATCTGTTCTTTTGGGTTAATATTGTTGTCTTGTGTTTTTACAGAAATTGTAACAATCGGCGATTCTGTTATTCAATTAAAATTATGTTCTACAGAAGCTGCACCTTTAAACTATTCCTGTTCACAGCTTGAAGCACTACAGCTCCACCATGTGTATATACAGACTCATCCTGTGGTGTTGAAGGCAGGGAAAGCCATTTATATGCATAATTAATGAGAAAATTTAAAAACAAGTCAGGCAGCATCCATGGAGGGAATCAGTTAATGATTCAGATCTGGGCAGTTTTACCTTGTAGAGAAGGGTGGCACTGCGGTGTGCATTGCAAGGACACACTAACATTTTACAGCATAGGATGTCACACAGTCACAGATTTCTTTATTAGTCACATACATCGAAACACAGTGAAATGTGTCTTTTGCATAGAATATTCTTGGGGCAGCCAGCGAGCCGACACCCACAATTTCCTAACCCGTACGTCTTTGGAATGTGGGAGGAAACATGAAAACTCCTTACAGACAGCAGCCAGAATTGAACCCAGGTCGCTGGCACTGTACTAGCGTTATGCAAACCTACTGTGCCTGTCCACACTGTCAGCTCCAGAGGTCAGGGTTTGAACTGGTCAGCAGCTTTGTAGCATTACACCCATGATTCCTCAGCTCCAAATACTGACTCAGGAGGGACACCAGTATAAACTTCCCTCCACCCAATCAACCTTCAACTACTCTGATATGGCACTGCTCCCACACAGCTTTCTACTGCGAGGGAAATGAGTATCCCAGTGGGTGCTGAGTTAGAGTGGTGTCCGCTGCACATCTGTTACCCGATGTTCAGGCTCATTACTCAGAGGGAGAGTGTGTTGGTCCTGCTCTTAGAGGAACAATGACAAAGGAGGAATTTATTTAAATAAAGATTTATTTACATTAAAGCAGGTGGCACAGAGGTCACAAGTCACTCCAGTGATCACTGCCACGAGACCTTCTTCCCCAGAACACGATTGGTGATTTTCTGCAGAGAAGGAAGAGATGTCAGATGAGCAAGAACCTGGGCGTCAATGTATAACAGGAGGGCACCGTCTGCTGCTGGGATCACCCTTCAGGTCGCAGCTTGTGGGTGACACTGGAATGGGCAGAGGTTTGTCTTCCCACTGCCCAGCCAGTAAGGTGGTGTACCAGAGGTTACAGACTACATTGTTTGTACATTGTCATGGAAACAGGCCCTCCTGTGTCTGTCAACCGTCAGCCTCCCACTTATTCTACATTAATCCCACTTTTTAGCTTATCCCCATTTTCATCAACTCCCCTCAGATTTTACCACTCAGCCAATTAACCCACCAACTCATGGGAGGAGGCAACCACCACACGCACAGCACTGGCGGTCAGGACTGAACTCGGGTGGGTGCGGCAGTGAGGCACTGTCATTCGTTCCTGTGAAGGGCTGAGTTGAGGTTCTGGGGTTGTGCCCAAGGTGACAGGACCCACCTGTTTGTAGAGCTGAGCTCTCAGTCGGTTCGTCTGATACTCAGTTTTGCGTTTTTCTTCCTCTTTCCTCCTGACCACCTCTGGAAGCTGCTCGTACAGCCTGCAACAAACCAAAGGCAGAGCTTCAGTGGCCTCTCCATGCACCCCACAGGGGGGGCAAGTTCTCACAGCAGGCAGTCAGAACTGATCCAGGAAATGTCCCAACCAAAAGCAAACTGCAGTTGTTGGAATGCTCGGCTGGTCAGTCAGCATCTGTGGAGAGAGGGATAGAGACCATCAACTCTGTTCCCCTCTCCACAGATGCTGCCTGACCTGCTGAGTATCTCCAACAGTTATTTATATACCAGACCAATCCTGGTTCAGTGGACAGTGATCTCAGCAGCAAGACCATCATCACTGGTGTCAGGTTCTGTCAGCCACAGCCCACTTCATCTCATCCGGACTGGATTAACCTTGATCAGTGGAAGTGTTACAGTCCATGCGCCAGACTCCTTGGGAGATGATGCAAGCAGTTGCTATCGATCTATTCGGTGAGAGATCTCTGCCAGGATGCTGTGAGTGTAGTGAGGGTGACAATGGACCTCTAGTTCCCAAAAGTCAAGGCAGGATTTCCCTGTTCCTTCACTGGATCAGAGTCCCTGATGGATGATTGCTGGGATTAATCTGTTGGCAAGGTCCTATGTTGTTAAACGAACGCAGGTAAACCAGAGTGAGCCTGGACCTTCCACGTCCAGCAACTCCCTGCTAGTAATGTTGTGGGATCACCCGAGAAGGCCTGCAGTGATCACAGTGAAATCCCTCAGTACCACAGCACAGGGGTCAGCCGCTGATGTAAACCTGGACGCCAGGACGTTCCAATCCATGGAGATGTGAGTGACCACAGCTGTCCGTCCATTTCCATGACGGCCCTCTGACAGGACATGGGTGCTGCTCGGAGGGGTGTTTGTGATAAGGAGTGACAGGCGGACAGAAGGTGAGTGACACGGGGCTGGTGGTCCTGGCAGTGTGCAGTGGAAGGGAGGCTGGACAAAGGAACCTGCCGGAGGGAGCATCAACAGAACTCCCCGGCTCAGCCCCAGCGAGCCGAGGTCGCTGGCCACCCCACAACCCAGCACCAGTGGGATCCGAGGGTTCTGGGCTCAGGGAACGAGGGGAGGATTCTGAGAGGCTGGGAACTCTGCACACAGCAACTCACCGCTTGGAGCGATCCAACATTTCCTGCTTGGAAATTTTCTTCTTGTATAAAACAGAGTTATCTGTAAAACAGGAATGGAAGCAGCTGATTGGGACTGGGCAGAAGTGTGGGACACTGCGGCCGTCACAGCAAACCCGACCCAATCCATTCCCTCACTGAATCCAGTGCTGGGACCAGGCACCGCAGACAGCACATACCACCAACGTGGTCTGATCCAGTGCTGGGGCAGGCAGCACCGTGTCGCTGCAGGACTGGAGGCACACCCCCTACTCCATCTCCTGCTTCTCTCTCAGTGGCCGCTGACTGAAAGCTGAGCAGTTCCAGCATTCTCTGATTTATTTCAGACTTTGTAAACCGAGTGGAGTTGGGTTTACACCAATTAGTAAAAGTTACTGTGATCTAAGTCAACTTTCTGACATGCAGGTTATGAGTCTGGTTGGGCACCTTGCTCAGCGTGGATCTAGTTGAGGAGCAGACACTACACCAGTGACCAGGACAGTGACCACACCTCACAGGGAGAGCAGCAAAGGGTGGGGCATGTTTTGAATGAGCTGCCAGAAATGGTGGTTGAGGCAGGCACATTTAAGTACATGGATGGGAGAGGTTTAGAGGGCTGTGGGCCAAATACAGGCAGATGGGCAATGCAGTCGGCATGGATGAGTTGGGCCGAAGGGCCTGTTTCCATGCTGTGTGACTCTCTCCTTAGGATCCCTCTTTCTAAATGGGATACATTTTTCTGAGAACTTTGAACAGTTTAAATATCTGCCACTAGTCATCGCTGACATCTCCCTTTACCCAGTCCACTCCAGACAGGGCCACCTTTGTATCAATGTAATGGCCTTTGATTACAGACCTGAGGTGTTCACCCTCAAACTGAATTTGCAATTCAACCCTGTTGTGATCACAACTCCCCAGGGGATCTGTGACCACAGTATCCTTTACTAACACTACGTTTGGTCCGTGGAGTCTGCGACTGGATTAACCCCACAGTTTGCACTGTAAGGATATAATCACTGAAGCTGATAAAAACCTGCAGATGCTGAAAATCAGAAATAAAAAATGAAAATGCTGGAAACACTCAGCAGGTCAGGCAGCGTCTGTGGAGAGAGAAACAGATTGAATCAACTGTTCTGACAAATGGACCTGGAAACAGTTAGTGTTCCCAAAGATACGATTAGTCCTCTCTGGGTGTGAGGGTCTGCTGTAGCTCAGCTGTTGGCTCTGGGTGGGGGTGGGGGTGGGGGGAAAACAGGATTAACCTTCCATCACAACTGGAGAAGTGAGAATGGACAGAGGGAGTGGGTGCAGTGAGGACGGGGGGTTGGGGAAGGCAGAGGAAGAGTGTCAGGATGGAGATGGAGGAGATGACGTGCTCTCAGAACGATCTTGTTTATGAAGGTGTTAAAGGGACCATAAAGAAGACAAAAGGAATGCGGCAACTGCGAGGGGTAGAACTCTGGAAATCTGAGACAGAAGTAGAAATAATGCAAATAACCAGCAGGTCAGGCAGTGTATGGAGAGGGCTGGACTGATGAACAGGAAAATGACCTTGCTCCAGAACTGGAAGGCTGGTTATCTGAACTTGCAGAAGGAGATGTGGTTCCTCCAGGTTACATGGGGCATCACTGGAGCAGTTCAGGACAAACTGCATACCGTTCGTTCAGATGCTAATTTCTCTGGAGGGAGCTGAACTGGGGCAGATGAGAGTTAAAAGCAGTGCTGGAAATGTGAGATTCAGAACACAGCAGTTATTGGAAAACTGAAACACAGGGAACGCTAGTAGATCAAGTAGCATCTGTGAAAAGAGAAAAGACCAAAGTGGATGACCTTGACCAGGTCTGACACACGAGAGCCTAGTTATCTGAAAGTGTTGAATGTTCCTGTTTTGTCTCAAGTAGTCATTTCTGATGCAAGGTCATCTGCCCGTAACATTAACTCAGTTTTCCTCTCTCCGGAGATGCTGCTCGACCTGTTGAATATCTCCAATGCTTTATATTTCAGATTGCCACATCCATATGGACTTCAGTGAGGCATTTGACGGTTGCCTTAAAAGGTTAAAGCATATGTGATTCAGAACTGGCTTGGTGATAAAAGGCAGAGGATAGTGGTGGAGGGATGATTTTCTCATTGGAAGTCTGTGACCAGTGGTGTACAGCAGGGATTGGTGCTGGGACATGTTGTTTGTGATATATATTAACAACTTGGATCTGAATGTAGGGCGTATGATTAGTAAGTTAGTGGATAATACAAAAGTTGGTGTTGTGAATAGCAAGGAAGGTTGTCTAAGTGTTCAGCTATGGTCGCCTCATCGTAGGAAGGGTGGAAGCTTTAGAGAGGGTGCAGAGGAGATTTAACAGGATGCTGCCTGGATTGGAGAGCATGTCTTATGAGGATAGGTTGAGCGAGCTAGGGCTTTTCTCTTTGGAGAGGAGGAGGATGAGAGGTGAATTGATAGAGGTGCACAAGATAAGAGGCATAGATCGAGTGGCCAGTCAGAGACATTTTCCCAGGGCGACAATGACTAACACGAGGGGACATAATTTTAAGGTGACTGGAGGAAAGTATAAGGGGGATGTCAAGGGTGAGTTTTTTTTACACAGAGTGGTGGGTGTGTGGAACGCACTGCCGGCAGAGGTTGTGGGGGCAGATACATTAGGGACATTTAAGAGACTCTTGATAGACACATGAATGATAGAGAAATGGAGGGCTATGTGGGAGGGAAGGGTTAGATAGATCTTAGAGCAGGATAGAATGTCGGCACAACATTGTGGGCCAAAGGGCCTGTACTGTGTTGTAGTGTTCTATGTTCTAAGGCAGATTGGAGTGGGCCGCAGAATCAATGTGGCAGACGGCTGAGCCGCCCTCGCGCACTGATTGAGGTGCGCAGGAAAGCAGTCTGCAAATCTACCTTTGGTTTCTCCACCAACAGGGAGGCTGAAGGAACAGGAGACAAGAGACGGCAGACACTGGAATCTGAAGCAACACACTGTCTGCTGGAGGAACTCAGCAGGTCAAGCAGCATCTGTGGGGGTGGGAGCAATTGCTGACATTTTGGGTCGAAACCCTGCATCAGGACTCAGGGTTTTGACCCAAAACTTTGACAATTCCTCCTCTTCCCCCCCTCCTCAAAGATGCTGCTCAATCCACTGAGTTCCTCCAGCGGCCTGTTTGTTGCTGACGGTAGTCTGGAGGTGAGCAGGAACTGCAGCAGAAGCCAGTGAAGGCCCAACTATGTTCTGCATTCTGTTACTGTTCTTTCCCTTGCACTGCCACACAGTACTTATGTTTTGAAATGATCTGTATGGATGGCTTGCAAAACAAAGTATCTCACCGGACCTGGGTGCGCACGACAATGATCCACATCAGCACTCACCTGGCTGCCGGCCCTTCTGGTCCCGGAAGCCCCGGGATGGGGGCTGGTTGAACAACCTGTCCCTCTCACTCTGCAGGATGCTCTGTAACTTCCTCTCTTCCGTCAGCAAGGCGAGGCGGCGCACCCGCTCCTGGGAGTGGGAGATGAACCAGGGTCTGTTCATGCTCAGGGCCTCCTGGCGGTGGGGGGGGGGGAGATGAGGGAAACGTGGATGGACAGAGGGCACAACAGGACCAGCACTGGATGTATCCCCCACCACACCCCGACCACCAGTCAGGAACCTCGCCACCCCAGCCCACCCCCAGACTGAGCGCCAGTCTCCTCACCCACACGCTGTCCAGAGTGGTCAAACACACTAATGACCCATCAGAAAATCCAGATGCAGCCAGTTACCAAATGAGCCCAGGTGATGGTCTGCTTGACCACCCACAGGGCCCCACCTGGGGAGGAGGAAGTGCATCAGCACCTCTGATGTGGAGGGCAGACACCTATTCAGCAGGACTTGGAGAGAGCACAGAGCCAGGAGATCGGTGCACGGACAGTACTCCAGCAGTGTGGGCTGCCTCACCCTGGCAGAGAGAGAGTGTGAGGGAGGGAGGGGCTGCCTCACCCTGGCAGAGTGTGTGAGAGGGAGGGAGGGAGGGGCTGCCTCACCCTGGCAGAGAGAGAGTGTGAGGGAGGGAAGGGCTGCCTCACCCTGGCAGGAACCTGTGTCTGGCTGGGATGGCTCACACTGTCCTCCGCTTGTACAGGACAGGGTTAAGGGCAGAAATGTACCAGACCAGCCCTTCAGAATGCTGGTGAGGTGGGGCATCCAGCCGCTGTCTGTAAGGAGTTTGTACGTTCTCCCCATGTCTGTGTGGGTTTCCTCCAGGGACTCCGGTTTCCTCCCACATTCCAAAGACGTACGGGTTAGGAAGTTGTGGGCGTGCTATGTTGGCGTCGGAAGCGTGGCAACACTTGCGGGCTGCCCCCAGAACACTCTACGCAAATGATGCATTTCACTGTGTGCTTCGATGTACATGTGACTGATGAAGATCTTGTGTCATCACCTGGGTGCTGGAACACCAGCCTCTGTGGACACCACACCCTGTTCCAGAACATCAACATTTGTTTTGAGCAAAAAAATGAGCTGCTGGAGGAACTCAGCGGGTCAGGCTCTGTGTGTGTGTGTGTGTGTGTGTGTGGGGGGGGGGTGATGGTGATGAGGAGATGGGCAGTCTACGAGATCCCCCATCATCACAGATTTAACCCTTTGGTGTCTGTGAGCAACCTCACCAAGTATGTTCCCGAGTGGAATCTGGAGACACGAGATTCTGCAGACGCTGGAATCTGGAGCAACACACGCAGAATGCTGGAGGAACTCAGTGGGTCGGGCAGCGTCCACGGAGGGAAATGAACCGTCGACGATTCGGGCAGAGATCCTTCATCAGGACTGAACAGGAAGAGGGCAGAAGCAAGAATAAGGAGGTCGGGGGAGGGGGAGGAGCACAGGCTGACAGGGGACAGGTGAGTCCAGGTGAGGGGGCAAGGTAGGAGGGTGGGGAAGGGGGGGAGATGTAAGAAGCTGAGAGGTGATGGGTAGAAGAGGCAAAGGGCTGGAGGAGGAGGAATCCGGTAGGAGAGGGCAGTGGACCGTGGAATAGAGGGAAGGAGGTGGGGAATGGATGGGCAGGTCACGAGGGCAGGGGAAGGGAGAGGAAGCCACAGGAATGAGGGAAGAAAACCAAAAAGGGGGAGGGTTTACTGGAAGTTGGAGAAATCGATGTTGAGGCCATCAGGTTGGAGACTGCCAAGGCGGAATGCGAGGTGTTGTTCCTCCAACCTGTGGCAGTACAGGAGGCCGTGGACAGACACGTCAGTGTGGGAGTGGGATGTGGAATTGAAGCGGGTGGCCCCGGGAGGTCCCGGCTGAGTGTGCGCGCGCACGTGTGTTGCCTGAGTGAAATCTGTTTTCAGAATTCTGAGACTTGTAGTTAATGCAGAGGATTACTGTACAATCCGGTGTTAACATCGCCCTGGAGAAACGGTCTTGTGTTTACATCACTCAGCCCTCTTGGGGATTTCAACTTTACCTTGGTAAGTGCCCAGCACGGTTTACCAAACCACCCAGGTGAGCCAGAGGGAGTTAGCTGACCCAGTCTGGGGACACTGCTGCCCAGGACAGCACAGCGTGAAGCAGGAACGTACTGCCCACCCACAGTCTGGCGACAGCAGCAGGGACTGGCAGTCAGACAACAGGAGACTGGGTTCCTCCCCCCTTCACACACTCCCCCACCCCCAGCACCCCCTAGCTCAGTATTGCAGCATCACCCTCACACACATGGACCGCATCGATGACTGTACGGGCTGCTCCACCACGCATCCTTACCCTGAGGGTGAGGGGGACAAGGGTGGAGGGGGACTGCTCCCGGATTCCCTGCTCCGGAGCTGGTGGTGGGGCCCAGCTGCCCCCCTCCTCGCAGGCCCAGTGCTCCTGCACGTGTTTCTGTCGGAGGGGCTCCCTCCACAGCCCAGAGACTGGCTCTCGCTGAGCCCAGGAGTGGACGGGACGGTGCCTGGGTACAGGAACATTCTCCTTCCTCCAGTCCCCCTGCAGCTCGTGGGCAGGGATGTACCAGGCGACAGCTGGTGGGAGAGAAACACACACAGGTTAACCATACTCCAGGGAGAGACCCCCAGCACATCACATGGATACACTGAACCCCAACATTACATCACCTGCAGACTCAGCCCCCTAAATCCCAATGTTAAACACACCGGGATACCCTCCCATCTGAACTCTGCCCGATTTTGAGGGGACTAAAGTGGTTCTGACAAAATAGGCAGGGGTGCAAGGGGAAGAGATGAACGGTGTTATACACCATGGAAACAGGCCCTTCGGCCCACTGTCGATGCTGACCGTCAGACACCCATTTACACCCCTCCCATCTCATTCCCCCCACATTCCACCCCACACCCACACACTGGGGGCAATTTACAGCGGCCAATTACCCCACCGACCCGCTCACCGTTGAGATGTGGGAGGGAACCGGAGCCCTTGGGGGAAACCCACGCAGTCAAGGGGAGAGCGTGCAAACTCCACACAGACAGCGCCGGTGGTTGGGATCGAACCCAGGTTTCTGGGACTGAGAGGCAGCAGCACTACCCGCTGTGCCGCTCAATGCCCTCTCCAGTTGTGGAATGGAGGTGTGGGTGTTTACGGAGGGTGAGGATAGGTGGATCCACTCCCCAACAACCACCAGGTACAAGCAGTCACCACTGAGACTGGAGACAGGCTGACACCCTGAGGGTCTGCTGCGGGCTGGGGGAGCGGGCTAAATGGGTGTTATGACTACAAGAACAGGAGACCACTCTGTCCCTCAAAACTGGCACACAGGAGCAAGAGGCCATTCAGCCCAAGTCTGCCAACCCTTGATAAAGTCCTGAATGATCTGTGGATCTCGGTCAGACTCCCAGCACTGTACCGGACAGCCGACGTCCCTTACCTGGTGCCCTACTGCCTTTTCTGGGCCTCCTGTCGGTCTGGGAGACGCCCTTCCTCCTCCTGTCCCTGGGACCAGTGGCTGGCTGCTTGCTGGGGGAGGCCGAGCAGTCCCAGTGCCCGACCAGTTGGTGCAGGGTCACCTCCGAATCCGGCGAAGGGAAGGTCACACCCACGTCACGGGTCTGTCTCCTCGTGGCACCTGGGACTATCTCCAGAGAGCCTGACACAAGACAGCAGCTGTCACAACTGAGGAAAGTGGGGGACAGGGGGAGGGCCAATGAGGGGGCTTGGGGGGCAATGAGAGAAGCCAAGGGAGACAAGACACTGCAGATGCTGGAGCAAAAATCTAGCTACTGGGTGAACAGTGAGTCAGTGGGGGGAGAGGAACTGCTGGATGTTTCAGGTTGAGACCCAGCACCAGGGTCCTAGATGAGGCGGTAGAGGAGGCAGCTTTAACAATCAGTGAAAGGTTCTACAGGCCGTTCCTGGGTTGTGAACACCCCACTTATGGACACCTTTACATATGAACAAGCTCCCATGTTAGTAAATTCTGAAGTACATACAAACACTCGTTCCTACGAATGGCAGAATAGGCTCCCTCCCCGCCACCTCCACCTCCCCCACCCCCCCCCCCAACCATTCCTTCCTTATCAGGATGTTGTGTTTTTGATGCCATTCATTGCAATACTGTGGAAGTGTGGTTAGTGTTTGGAGGGATTTTTGTATATTTTTTGACACAGACAGAATCAACCTATGGACTCCTGTAAAAAGAGAACTCGTTCATTACCCAGGGATGGCAAGTAGGGTTGAAAAAAATCCTTCTGACGCCCGAGTGCTTCAACATCGAAGAGTGTTGTGGGCATTGTTAAAGCAAACACACCATGCATTAAAACAAAAGACACACAGAAAGCAAATGTGGTGAGTTACGTGAAGGGCACTGATTCAGACCGAGGTGTTGGAGCAGACAAATCACCTGGGACAGAATCATCACCATAACTTCCCCAGGAACACGCTAACAGGGTAGGGAACCCGAGACAGGCAAAGCAGGGCCAGAATAGTGACAGAGAGAAGGACAGAGTGATGTCTCCAAAGCCATAGCAGACAACATATCTAACAGAACATCAGGTAATTAGCGCGAGGGACACAGGCAAGCAGTAGCTCAGTCTGTAGGGAGCGCGAGGAGGAACAGCTCAATCTGCAAAGGCCGGTAACAAAACAAAGTGTTGACATTTAGTGAACGGATGAGTTCAGGAGATTTTGTTACCGCACAAGGTCAAACAGAAAAGTGAGCGAAGTATGGAGTGAGGGAGAGGAAGTGAGAGCAGGAAGAGAGGTTGCAGTTGACTGCACCACTGTCACAGAGGGGAAGCCCCAGAAAGACGGGACTGCTCAGTGTTCAGTATTGCTCTGTTGTTCCGGATGTGTTAAATCTGTTGTGCGTACAGCCGAGACACCTGTGCCCATTGCGGTTTGTTGTGGTCTCAGACAAGTCTAACGGAAGGACGAATCAGGGGAGGTGGGCGAGCAGTGTGCCCTGCTCTCACTGACCTGCCTGCACCCCCTGATTGACGAGACGCGTGCCCTTCTTGTTGACGAGCCGGCTGGTCGGGCGGCGGGTTGGTCGAGCGGATGGTCTTCGTGCAGAGTCAGAGGTGGTAGAGGAGACGGTGAGAGCCTGTGGTGTGGAGACCTGCAGGGGGGGGCACCAAGATGCAGCGGAACGTCATCTGCCCTGCCACACAGCGGTAGTCACGACACCTAGAGAGAGTGGGATCGGGAACACGGCACAGGCAGCGGGATGGGAGAGGGAACGGCGAGGGAAATCACAGAAACACCCCCCAGCAAGGTCACCAAGCCAGACTGACCAGCTGACCACCAGTGACATTGCTGGTCCAGGTCGGGCCGCGTGTGGGGGTCAGGGTGAGGCTTTGCGCAGCGAGATGGGGACAGAGACACGTGAAGGGTTGGGTATTTGTGCTGAGAGGGGCTGGGCAATTGAGAGCGTCAGTGGGCAATGTCCCCTATTTTGGTGCAGGGATGATCGAGGTGAGCCGAGAACCACAGGCCATTACCGAGGGGCTGCATCACTCCTGGGGCGGGGTTACACCTCACCCTGGTCACCAGCCCTCAGGGAGGATGTGTAAGTGGGGCAGTACTCAGGGGCAGGCTACAGGTCCAGCCACAGCACTGGATCGGAGCAGAATTCAGTTGTAGGTGAGTCGAGGAGGTGTTGGGAGTACAGAGTGTTCTGGGGCAAGTCTAGAACAAGGGCCAAACAAAATCAGAGGCAGGGCATTCAGTGATGAGGCCAGACCCCTCACTTACACAGAAGGCCATTCAGCCCCTCAAGTCTGCCTCCCCTTCATCAAGGTCACAGCTGATCTAAATCAGTGCCATTTCCTTCAATGTCCAGAAACCTATCGACCTCTATTCTGAATGAATTCAATGAGCGAGCCTCCGGGTAGAGAATTACACAGGTTCATCACTCCATGAAGAAACTTCAGTCCTAAATGGCCAACCCTTATTCTGAGACCGTGGCAGCAGCTGGGGAACACCCTCCCGACATCCGCCTGTCGAGGCCTGTAACAATTTCACAACTTTCAATGAAATCTCTCTAAATCCAAGACAATCCAGTCCCGTCGATCTCTCCTCACACAACCCCCAGCCCCATCTAGAGAGCCTTGTCTGCACTGCCTCTGCAGCAAGCACATCCTTGTTTAGGTAAGGAGACCAAAGTTATACACAGTGCTCCAGGTACCATAGAACAATACGGCACAATACAGGCCCTTCGGCCCACCATGTTGTGCTGACCTTTAAACCTCACCTAAGACTATCTAACCCCTTCCTCCCACATATCCCTCTATCTTAAATTCCTCCATATGCTTATCTAACAATCTCTTGAACTTGACCAATGTATCAGCCTCCACCACCACCCCAGGCAGCGCATTCCATGCACCAACCACTCTCTGGGTGAAAAACCTCCCTCTGACATCTCCCTTGAACTCCCCCCCCCCGCCCCCGCCCCCGCCCCCCCCCCCCCCCCCCCCCCCGTTACCTTAAAGCCGTGCCCACATTCACAAGTCCCACTATAACTGCAGGAAGACACCTTTCTCAAATCCTCTTGCAGGATTTGAGAAGTAAAACATTTACTGCAGTTATACTGGGACACTCCCTTCGACTTAGGAGGGAATCAATGGAAAAATTCACACTGGTAGGTTTTTGATGGGTGACGTGTTAAGGAACATAGGTAGGCCGCTGTTAAGTGATGTGTTAAGAGGTTGGACAAACTAGGATTGTGTTCTCTGGAGCAGAGGCTGAGGAGAGGAATGACAGAAGTTTATAAAATTATGAGAGGCAGAGATAGGGTAGACAGTCAGAGTCATTTTCCCAGGGTGGAAATGCACAAGGTGGGGGGGTTCAAAGATGTGCGGGGCAAGGTTTTTTTGTACACACAGAGGGTGGTGGGTGCCTGGAAGGGCTGCCAGGGGAGGTGGTGGAGGCAGACACAGAGGTGGTGTTTAGAGGCTGTTAGGCAGACACATGAATGTGCAGGGACTGGAGGGATATGGATCACGTGCAGGCAGAAGGGATTTAGTTTAATTCGACATTGTGTTCGGCACAGACACCGTGGGCAGGAGGGCCTATTCCTAGAACACTACAGCACAGTACAGGCCCTTCAGCCCACAATGTTGTGCCGACATTTTATCCTGCTCTAAGATCTATCTAACCCTTCCCTCCCACATAGCCCCCTATTTTTCTATCATTCATGTGGCTATCTAAGAGTCTCTTAAATGTCCCTAATGTATCTGCCCCCACAACCTCTGCAGGCAGTGCGTTCCACACACCCACCACTCTCTGTGTAAAAAAACTTACCCCTGACATCCCCCTTATACCTTCCTCCAATCACCTTAAAAGTATGTCCCCTCGTGTTAGCCATTGTCACTCTGGGAAAGTCTCTGACTGTCCACTCGATCTATGCCTCTTATCATCTTGTACACCTCTATCAAGTCACCTCTCATCTTCCTCCTCTCCAAAGAGAAAAGCCCTAGCTCACTCAACGTATCCTCGTAAGACATGCTCTCCAATCCAGGCAGCATCCTGGTAAATCTCCTCTGCACCCTCTCTAAAGCTTCCACATCCTTCCTATAATGAGGCGACCAGAACTGAACACAATACTCCAAGTGTGGTCTAACCAGAGTTCTATAGAGCTGCAACATCACCTCGCGGCTCTTGAACTCAATATCCCGGCTAAGTGATATTGACTAAGGCCAACGCTCCATACACCTTCTTAACAACCCTATCAACCTGTGTGGCAACCTTGAGGGATCTATAGACGTGGACCCCAAGATCCCTCTGTTCCTCCACCTTGGTGGGTCCCTGCGGGAGATGCGTTGGGGGACGTCGCAGGGTCCCTGCGGGAGACGCGTTGGGAGCTGGGGAACCGAGGTGAGGAGATGGAATCAAATCAGCCACAATCTCACTGAATGAAGGAACAGAACAGTCTGGAGGGGCCGAGTGGTCTCCTCTCTCTCTCTCCCCCCAGGGTGGAGGAGTGTGTGACCAATCCTCATTGGTTGTTCAGTGAGGGCCAAGAGTGCACCACGGTTGGAGTGAAGGGCAGCTGCATCAGCTGGGGGTGGGGGAGGAAAAACCACACTGACCTGCTGGGAAACCGGAGCTCCTGGGCACCGGGTCTCGCCCCTCCTCTGCCGCTCCCTCCTGTGAGCCGAGCTCTCCTTCTGCTGCTGGATGGCACTGTAGAGGCGGGAGAGGGGCAGCACGCGCTCCGGCCCGAAGGCTCGGATCAGGCGGGCAGTGTCGATGGTGGAGGCCGTGCTGGCCGAGTCCACCGGGCCGCTGGAGTCCACCGGGCTGGCCAGGATCCCGTCCGCCGGGCTGCTGCCGGTGTCCGTGTCCCGCCACTGCTCCAGGAGGTCTCGGATGCGGTCAGTGGAGATCTCGGCCAGTGAGGCAGAGCTGGGCGTGTCCGGGCGGTGGGGGGGCAGTGGCGGGTTCCTGAGGAACTGAGCCAGCCGGTCGAGCCGCTGCAGCAGCGACAGCTCGCTGGCCGTGCTAGAGCTCAGGCTGCACTGCCTCCTCTGCCTCTGCTTGAAGCGCTCCCACAGCTCGTCCAACGCGCTGCGGGGGCCATCTCCGGGGTCAGCGCCGGTCTCGGGGGCCGGCTGTCCGCGGCCATCTCCGGGGTCAGTGCCGGTCTCGGGGGCCGGCTGTCCGCGGCCGCTCCTGGCTGCAGCTTTCGCCCGCTCCTTGTATGACAGACGGAGCTCCCCCTCCTGTTCCCAGGAGCCCAGCCAGGCCTCCCGCCGGCTGCCTGCCTCTCGCTGCCTCTCCTCCGGGTGACGCCAAGGCCTCCTGCTCCCTGTCCCTGGGGCACTCCTCACCCTGGGCTCCAAGCCAGGATGGGCACCCCCGCCTCCTAGGTCTCGCCTCTTCAGGCTGGCGAAGCCCCCTGCCCCCTGTGTGTGGGGGCTCTGGTGATGTCTGGCACCTGTGGGGACAGAGCAGAGTGTAAAGCAGTACAGCAAAGTGGGAGGGGGGCTGTGTGCTAACACCTCCCACTTCACCCACACCTCCGCCCCACTTCACCCACCCCCTCCTCTCCCCCCACTTCACCCACCCCCTCCTCTCCCCCCACCCCATTCCACCCACACCCCTCCTACCCCCCTCCTCTCACACTCACACACACAGTTGTACACTGACTCCCAGTTACAAGTCTTGTTTCCAGGTTGAACGTCTCCCCACCTCCCTTCCTGATGACCACTTCCCACCACCATCTTTCAGAGGTCTACGTGTCACTGCCTATCCCCAAGTGACCCTGGACTCTGGTCTGGAGGGCTATGGCAGTCACACTGAGTGGGTCTGGAGTCACATACACCTCCCGAAAGGGCAAGGACAGCAGGAATCCAGCCCTGGCACAATCCCCAAATTCAAATCATTCCACCACTGGCATTTGTCAAGGCCCCAAGCTCCGGAATTCATTCCCTAAACCCCTCTGGCCTCATTTAAAAGCTGCATCTTTGATCAAGCTTTCAGCCACCTGTGCTGGTGTCTCTGAGACTCGTTGTCAAACTGGGTTTGATACTCAATCCCTACAGGCACCTTTTCCCTGACACAGGAGTCAGCAAGATGTGGTGCATCAGAGCCAAATTAATCTTAGTGCCGACTCTCCCCATGGGCCCAAACCATCATCTGCTTCAAAAATGTACTTAACTTTTCCTTCAACGATGGTGGTGGCTTCATTAAACACACCGAGATACAGACAGTTCATTGCTCCAACCCTCCAGGTAAAGCCATTCCTTTGAAACTCACCATAAAATTACAGTAAAGCGATAACCTCCCAACACCAACTCCCCATTTATAGGAAACTCCTCCCCACTTCACCAAAAACATTTTATAATTTTAAAGTTAAATCTGATCAGACACTCCAGTTTCAACATTGTCTGCTTCACGAGTTTTCAAGGCTTTCTATATGGGTGGATCTTCTGAGCTCCAGCGACTGGTTTAAAAAAAACCTCAGTTAGATGGTCTTGGGTTCAAGCCACAAGCACAGATTTAAGGATAAGAGGCATGAATAAAGAGCAACAACCTCCATTTACCAGGTACTACACTACTGGATCATTATTTCAGTGCTGGGCTTGATATCTAGAGGCAGGACGAAGGCAACCATCTTTAACGTCACAAGAAAGCATGAACAGGCTTCAAAGAAATCTCAGTAAACCAATAAAAAAAAGACGATTGGGAATGTGCTCCTGTGGGGACAGACCCTCAGTGATTAGTTGGTAGATAACGCCTGTTTCCTCACACTGAGGAGCTGAGAACTAGTGGCACACTGCCCAGATAGGGCAGAGACACTTAAAACTGGTCAATTGGTTTATTATTGTCACACGTACTGAGGTACAGTAAAAAACTGGTCTTACAAACTGTTCATACACATCAATTCATTACACAGTGTATTGAGGTAGTACAAAGAAAAACAATGCAGAATAAAGTGTTACAGTTACAGAGAAAGTGCAGCGCAGGCAGACAATAAGGTGCAAGGCCATAACGAGGTAGACTGTGAGGTCAAGAATTCATCTTATCGTACCAGGGGACCACTCAATAGTCTTATAACAGTGGGATAGAAGGTGTCCTTGAGCCTGGTGGTATGTGCTTTCGGGCCTTTGTATCTTCTGCCCGATGAGAGGGGAGGAGAGGAGAGAATTAGGACCAAAATGGAAAATCTCTTCACTTGCAGGGTGGTGAATCTCTAAGCCCTGTCTCCGAGGCTGTGGGTGCTCAGTCAGGATATATTCTACACCGACTTAGGTCAGTGGACAAGGCGTGGCACTGACCACACCTTAAATGTTTTGGCTCACTCCTGTTTCCCGTTCTTGCTTTAGAGAGGTCTGAGAGCCCGCAGCGTGGCTAAGTAGAGGTCAGTTGTCATGAGGGTCACTTTATAAAGGTATTGGTTTATCATTGTCACTTGTACCAAGGTAGAGTGAAAAACTTGTCTTGCATACCATTCGTACAAATCAATTCATTACACAGTGCATTGAGGTAGTACAAGGTAAAAACAATGACAGAGTAAAGTGTCACAACTACAGGAAAGTGCAGTGCAGACAGACAATAAGGTGCAAGGTCATAACGAGGTAGATTGTGAGGTCAAGAGCCCATCTCGTCATATCAGGGAACCGAGGGTCATCCAGACTTGCAATGAATTATCTGCCCACAGTAAGAAAGGAATCACCGTGGTCCAGAGTGGTGCATATCCTGGCTGTGCCCGATCTCTGTGTGTAGAGCACGAGTGGGACCCTAGGTGTGGACCTCATGGTCACTGATCTTCCTCAAGGGTCAGAGAAAATTTCCCTTGAGGAACCCTTGATTGGTCCTGAAAGAAGTCTCTGTCTGTTCTGTTGGCTCTTCCTGGAGCTGACACTAGGGGAAGGAGGGGTTCTGTGGAGCACACCCAACCGACATCCAAACTCTCCTTCTCGCCTCTTTTCACATTCTACCAAAATTCATCTTTCAGTGCTGCTGCCGGTGTGGTACACCCTCATATTGGGCAGGTCCTGCAACCTTCTCGGGCAAAGGGGGACAGGCAATAAGCACAGGCCCCTCAGTAACAGATGTGGCCCGAGGAAGAACAAAGCTTCCTTTAACATTTATAGAGTTGTACAGCACTGAAACAGGCCCTTCGGCCCACCACATCAATGCTGACCTTTTTGCCCATCTACATTTACCCACATTAGGACCGTATTCTTCTACACCTTGCCTATTCAAGCACCTGTCTAAATGCCTGTCACACGTAGTGATTGTACCTGATTCCACTACCTCCTCTGGCAGCACGTTCCAGATATCAACCCCTCCCTGTGTGAAAACTGACCCCTCACATCCCCTTTAAAACTCCTTCCTCTCACCTTAAACCGATGCCCTCTTGTTTTTGATCCCCCTAGCTTGAGAAAGAGATTTTGACTATCTACCCCATCTATGCCTCTTATAATCTTATACACCTCTGTCAGGTCACGCCTCAGCCTGTCACTCCAGGGAAAACAAGCCCAGCCTATCCAATCTCTCCACGTTTCACAAAGATTGATCATCATTTTTTATCCTCTTTACTCCAGTCAGGACACTCACAATCCGAATGGTCTCCGCTCCTAAACCATTTCCATGCCCGGTGGGTAGATATCAGACCCTCTCAGTCCTAGATGATCCACTCATCTGTCCACACTGAGGTGCCTGCCCTTCCCACATTCTCACCTCTCTCCTCCTTGCCCCTGGTCACGTTCGAGGTTGCAGCCTTCCTACTATCTCGGTGCGCGGTTCCTTTGCTCAAGGTGGTGTAGCCTCTTGGTGGTGGTACTTGGGATGGGAGGCTTGGGGGAGGTATGTCACGTGAATCTGGGAGGTGAAAGAGAGCCCAGATCAGAAACCACAATGCCAGAACCTGCAGAGAGACATTAAAAGTTCCAGGGCTGACCTGCTCGGTAAGTCTCGCTGCTGTTCTCAGAATCCACCAGGCCAAACCTACGCCTTGTCCCGGAGCTGGGTACGTAGAACAGCTTGGAGCTGCCAGAAGGTTTGTAGGGCAACATCAGGGGAACATCTGTGGGAAAGAGGACACACTGTAGTCTACCCCTCAGGGCTGAACAGAGAGGCGATCCCCCTCTCAACCCCACTTACCAGACCACGTGCCCCAGCACCAGGCACCACCCCCCCCCCAGGGCCAGACTGCCCCCCACCCCCACAGGCCCAGACACCACACTGCCCCCCCACCCCCAGTCCACAGGCCCAGACACCAGACTGCCTCCCCCACCCCCAGTCCACAGGCCCAGACACTAGACTGCCCCCCCACCCCCAGTCCACAGGCCCAGACTGCCCCCCCACCCCCAGTCCACAGGCCCAGACACCAGACTGCCTCCCCCACCCCCAGTCCACAGGCCCAGACACTAGACTGCCCCCCCACCCCCAGTCCACACCCCCAGACACCAGACTGCCCCCCCCACCCCCCGCCCCCAGGCCCAGACACCAGACTGCCCCCACCCCCACAGGCCCAGACACCAGACTGGCCCCCCCCCACCCCCAGTCCACAGGCCTAGACACCAGACTGCCCCCCCACCCCCAGTCCACAGGTCCAGACACCAGACTGCCCCCCACCCACAGGCCCAGACATAAGACTGCCCCCCACCCCACAGGCCCAGACACCAGACTGCCCCCCCACCCCCAGTCCACAGGCCCAGACACCAGACTGGCCCCCCCCACCCCCAGTCCACAGGCCCAGACACCAGACTGCCTCCCCCACCCCATCCACAGGCCCAGACACCAGACTGCCCCCCTCCCCACCCCCAGTCCACAGGCCCAGACACCAGACTGCCCCCCCTCCCCCACCCCCAGCCCCTAGGCCCAGACATTGACCCCACCAGCCCCTGTGGGCAGCAGACTCCCTGGAACCAAGACCCCACCCCCCTACAACCCACTCCTGGTCCGGGCGTTATTTTGCAACCTCCATCAGCACGGTAACATCCAGAGTTCTTGCAGGTGATGTCACAAACAGTGTGATGCTTGCACGGGAAATGCATTATTCCATAATGAGCCCAGTAACAACAGAAAATCAGCCCCTCCCTCTTTTACAAACACTCCAGTAACTTAGGCAAAAACCAGGCCCATAAAGATACCCCAGGAACACAGACTGGAGGGAGCAGACCACAGGCTGAATACACCAGCTTTGTAGTCAAGGCAATAAAACCATTGGATACACAAACGAAAGTTGGAAGTGGCAACACTGACAGAATTACAGCAATGCAAAGCAGGGTTTGGGTAAAATTAAGAAACAGTGAAGTATTGGGGTGTGTGGTGGAAGTACTGGGAACTACTGGGATCTGTACTCGGTTCCTGGCCATTCACAATCTGCATTAACCATTTGCCTAGGAGACTAAATATCAGATTTCCACATGTGGAGAGGTGGCGCAGGAGCTCTTCAATGGAACCATGACTGATGTAAGCTTGGCCTCAGTACCACTCTCCTACCGTTCCCCACACCCCTGACTCGGTAACAAGTGTCCTCTTTTCATAGAATGAAGAGCAGACCATTTGACCCCTCAAGACTGTCCCCCATTCAACGTCAGCAGCTGCTTTCCCTTCACGAATCCATTGCCCTTGTCCGCACATTCTTTGCGTGTCCGAGCAGCTCTCAACCTTTGCCCAGAATGTGCTTTAGAGCCTTTGCAGCTCTCTGTGAGGAATTTCTCCTCATCTGCAGTCGGGGTGGGGGGGGGGACAGTCTCAGGTCACTTTCCCCAGAAGCCCCCACTCCCTGCCCCGGGACAGGCCGGGCCCCCGCTCCCTGTCCCAAGGACTACCTCAGGACAGCTGGTTGGGCACTTTCCACAGACCGTGCTCCCTCTGGCTGCAGTGGTTGGCTCTCTCCAGCAGCAACCTGGTCTCAGAGCTTAGATCTCTCAGTGCAATCACCTCTCATTCGTCTGAACTCCAGAGACCCTTACCTTTCCTGTCCTCCAATAGTGTAAAAACAAAAAGAGGTTTTAACAACAATCAAATGAAACTTGTTCAATTAACAAAATTTATATTTGCCCTGGTGTGATTCCAACCCACATCTCCAGATCATCAATCCAAGCTCCTTTACAGCGAGTGCACTAACTTAACCACTAAGCTCCCACACCCAACTGTAGTTAGCCCCTTGTGATAAAGGCAATATATGTGTCTTCCCTGCTGCTTGCTGCAGCTGTACCAAACCCTGTGTGCAAGTACCCCTGGACCCCTCTGACTCCCACCATTTACCATTTACCCACCCTGCTTTCCCATTGCATTCACCCACGTGGTTAGCACAACGCTATCCCAGATCCTGCCCACTCACACTGTGCCGACCTCAAAGCTCACTGGTAGATATAAGTCATCAATGGCTACAGGCCTCGCATTAAGAATGGTGCTTCTTCTCAGCTGGTTAGTCTGCCACCCAGACAGAATGTTACAGGATGCCAAATCAGCCCACAGTGCCCACACCAGCTCTTTACCAGAACAACTTATTAGTTCTGGTTCCCCCCAACTCCCAGAGCCTTCCAAATATTTCCTCTGTGTATTTATCCAATTCCCTCATGAATGCCCCAATGGAACCTGCCCCACCACACCTGCAGATCCAGATTCCAACCACACGCTTAAAGGAAACATCACTCTTAATTCTTTCCATAGATGCTGCTTGACCCACTGAGTTCCCCAGCTCCTTTGTGTATTGCTCCAGATTCCAGCATCTGCAGTCTCGTGTCTCTGACTCTTAATTCTCTTCCCGTTTGATACCTGTGAGCTCAAGGTCTCGACCCCTCCGCCAATGGGAGCAGACTCCCAGTCTAGACTCCTCCATCATTTTAAATACTTCTATCGTCTCCCCCTTCCCCAAAAAGAAACCTTCCCCTCCATCTCTAATGTCTTCTCCTAATGACGTTGGTTCCCAACTCTATGCTGGTGGAAGTCCCCAGCATCAGACAACACCCCCCCACCCCTTCTCAGCCCCTCACCTGTAGTCGAGGCACGGCCAGAGACGGCAGTGGTCCCTCCAGTCACTGGAGCCAGGATGGACGGAGTTCTCTCAGTCTGAGCTGCCAAGTCCTGGCCCTGCCTCTGTTTGGGCGAAGATCCTGCCGGGAGTGTTGGAGCCGGTCCACACGTCTGAGTGGACACGTCCACCTTGCTGCCGTCCTGTGCAGTGCGAGTCCTCACTTCCAGACCGTCCTGGCCAAATGGTTGTCCAGTGCTGGGGAACTTGGCTTCTGAGGCATGGTCGAACAAGGGAGGGAAGGTAGGGCAGAAGGCTGGCACAGGCATAGGCACCGGAGGGTAGGGGGGCCCGTTGCAGGCTGTTCCCAGGGCAGGGTGGTGAGCTGGTGGAGAGGGCTGCAATCCCGAGTCCCTGCCTGTCCACTGGCCGTCTCTGGCCAGAAACAGGGGGTTCCCCGAGGGAGAGGGGGGTCTCCCGGAGCAGACTGTGGAGGTGTTGGGGCGGTTGGGAGACAGGGTTACCCTGACGTGGGACATCACGGTCCTGGTGGGAGAGCGGAGGGGGACAGGGTCGGGGTCAGGCGCCTCGAGGACCACCTCTGCCAGGCTCTGTCCCATCACACTGGGCTTGGCAGCACGCTGATCCCCCTGGCCCCAGTCACTCTGTGGGCACTGCGCCTCCTCGACATTGACCGTGGGCTTGGGGGACTGGGTCGGCTCTGCGCCCGGTACTTCAGCCTCCAACAGGTGGGCAGGGGGCTCCTCATGGTCAGCAGGTGGGGGTGCGAGGAGGGGAGTCGTAGGCGGGTGGCTAGCAGAAGGGGGCCTCCTGCAAGAGGAGAAGGTGATGGCGGTGATGGGCCGGGCAGACTGGGAGCAGTCAGTGGCAGGGGGGCCTGCGTCCACAGCCTCCAGGAGGCTGTCCATGTCCCACCCCACGGATGTCCGCAGCTGCACCCTGCTCTCAAACCGCTTCTCCGATAGGTTCTGGAGCTGGGTGTAGATCTGGGAGCTTGCTGTGTTGAGGGAGAGGAACGTTGTGAGGGGGCGGGCAGGCCAGCCGGTGTCTGCAGACGATGTCGGTGATAAATCCCCAGTTTCCGCCGACCATGCACCCTGTCAGAGACACAAATGTCACTTCGTCTGCTCCCCGAGAGCCCCACCCACCCCGAGCACCCAGAGCACAGGCTGAGAGTCAGAGTCATACAGCAAGGACACAGGCCTTTCCTGTTAGATATCTCCACTTTACCATACTTCTCCATTCCTACCAACTGCCAGCAGAGAGAATTCCCTGGTCATCTCCTGGTTTCTCCCCTCCAGGAGCTAACAGCAGTACACAAGGGCAGCATTCTCAGCTGTCATGTTGTCTCCACAATAACAAGGCTTTCCTAAAGCCTTCTGTGAGTGTTGACCATCACACCTCACTCAGGACCACAGCAAGAGGATTAACAAAACAATTCCCCACCCTCACTATGAATTAAGTGTCAACCCACCATGGTTAGAGAATCATCGCCACATTCACACAGCAAATCTACAGGCCACGCCCCGGAGTAATCTCCCCTTCCCCTCCCTAGAGGACTTCACCACACAAGGAGCACAACACTGACCTCCAGTGCATGCGGGTCAGCACAAACTCAAAGCATGCTCCTTCCAGGGAGAGGGACACAGCTGAAAACTCAAGCAGGCAATCCTCAGGACCTTGTGAACCAAACAGCAGTGGGTAGATCACACACCAGAAGGGATTACACACTGAAAACACGGCAACTTACGGCCGGGCAGCTGGGGCTGAAGGGATCCGTGCCTGTAATGAAGAAGTCTGCACTGGTGAGTCTGTCCGAGTGCAGCACACTCAGGCCCAGCATCAGCAAACAGCGATGAGTTTGGGATGTGTCACGAGTGCCAGCCTCACCCAGTGTCTCCAGCTGTATTGTGGTGGGTCCTTGGGCAAGGAGACAGTCAGCCTCCTTCATTCACCTAGTACTGGTGTTGCTCAGCATTCAACACCATCATCCCCTCAGTGCTAATCAACAAGCTTCAAAACCTGGGCCTCTGTACCTCGCTCTGCAACTGGATCCTCGACTTCCTTATCAGGAGACCACAGTCAGTGCAGATCGGTAGTAACACCTCTTTGCTGACAATCAACGCAGGTGCACCATAAGGATGCGTGCTTAGCCCACTACTCTACCCTCTCTACACTCATGACCGTGTGGCTAGGCACAGCTCAAACGCCATCTATAAATTCGACAATGACACCACTGTTGTTGGTAAAATCTCAGGTGGTGACAAGGAGGCGTACAGGAGTGAGATAGATTGGCTGGTTGAGTGGTGTTGCAACAACAACTTTGCACTCAATGTCAAGGAATTGATTGTGGACTTCAGGAAGGGGAAGTCGGGAGAACACACACCAGTCCTCATTGAGGGGTCAGCGGTGGAAAGGGTGAGCAGCTTCAAGTTCCTGGGCGTCAACATCTCAGAGGATCTGCCCTGGGCCCAACACTGAAGAAGGCAGGCCAGCAGTTCTACTTCATTAGGAGTTTGAGTATGTTACCAAAGACCCTTACAAATTTCTATAGACGTGCGGTGGAGAGCATTCTGACTGGTTGCATCACAGCCTGGTGTGGAGCCTCCAATGCACAGGATCACAAGAGGCTGCAGAGATTTGTAGACTGCCAGCTCCATCACATACACAACTCTCCCCACCATCGAGGACATCTTCAAGAGGCAGTATCCATCACTAAAGACCCTCACCATCTGAGACATGCCCTCTTAGAACATAGGAGTACAGCACAGAACAGGCCCTTCGGCTCACAATGTTGTGCCAACATAGCTAATCCCTTCTACCTGCAGAATGCCCATATCCCTCTATTTTCCTCTCATTCACGTGCCCATCCAAGCTCCTCTTAAAAGCCCCCAATGAGTTTGTCTCCACCACCCTATCAGGCAACACATTCCAGGCATCCACCACTCTGAGTAAAAAACGTACCCCTCAGGTCTCTTCTGAACCTACCCCCTCTCACCTTAAATGGTCTCTGAGCTGTAAAATTCCATGGTTCTATGAAGACAATGCATGGTAATGGATCATAACCAAATCACAGATATTATGCATTAAAAGAACAAGACAGCAGTGACTACAGCACAAGGGCAGAGATCAGATCCCACAATACTAGTCTGCAGTTGGATACATTCTTTAAGAATCAAAAGGAAGAATTCCAAATCCATCAAGAGAAGGGAATGGAGCCACAGAGACGACATCACGACATAAGGAACCAAAGCAGGACTGGGCCAGCCTACTCTACCTTCAGTGGGATTCAGTAAAATTTTCTACCTGAACACTACTTTCCTGCACCGTCCCCATGTCCTTGCATTGCCTCAGTATCCACTGTCTTATATACTCCACAGCTGAGCCTCCTCAGCCCTCTGGCCAAGAAAATTCCAAAGATTCACCACCCTCTGAGTGAAGAAATTTCTCATCTCAGCCCCGAATGGCCTACTCTTTACTTTGCTTCCGTCCTGAAGTGCAGTAAGAATTTTGTCTGCTTCAATGGGAACAACACTCTGCGTTCTTCTCACACTCTATGCTGTCACCCAACTGTATATCATCAGTATTGTACTTGGTCCCCCCACATCCAATCACTAACATACCCGAGCACCAACCCCTGTGGCACCTCACTGTATATGAGCTGTTTACTCCTACTGTTCTGTCGGTTGAGTAATTCTCAGTTTGTACCAGTGAAGATCACCCCCAACACGTGTTCTAACTTTGTTTAATCCCACGTGACACCTTATCAAAAGGCCTCCAAAAGTCCAAATACTTCACACTCACTTGCTTCCCTCATCTAATCTATTAACCACAAAGAAACTAAGATTTATCAAAGATGGTTTCCCTTACATAAATCCACGTCGACTCTATCCAATGCTATTATTATTTTCAGTGTTCCATTACAACTTCTGTAATAACAGCTTCTTGCAATTTCCTTCCCATTGACCAGGCGATGCACAGTTTTCTCTCCGCGTCCTTTGGTGACTGGGTTATATCTGCTACCTTCCAAAGTCAGAGGAACGACCACACTGTAGCCAATGGTACAGTGTTTGGGTGGTTTAGAAGTGGGCCGGCAAAAGGGCTTTGAATAGAGGCTTCGAAGTGTGCTAATGCTGATTGTACAGTATGGTAGAGAGTGACAGCCAGAGGAACATGACGTTATGGAGTTAGCGAGAAGGTCACAGCAGGGTGGGGGGGTGGTAGGGGACACAGATTTCACCCCAAACTAGAAAAGGAAAAGTGGACCTTCCACCTACATCCAGTTAAAAAAAAACAAGCACACAGCACAAACTAAACCAGGGAGTCTGATCAGACAAATGAAAAGCAACAAACAATCTACTGGAGGAACTCAGTGGGTCGAGCAGCACCTGTGGGGGAGAGGAGGTGGCCAGTATTGTTCTCTCCCCCACGTGTGCTGCCCATGCCGCTGAGTTCCTCCAGCAGATTCTTTGCTGCTTCAGATTCCAGCATCTGCAGTCTCTTACATCTCCAGACAAATTACGAGGTCATTGAAGAAGGATATATTCTCAGTGGATATGGCTGGCGTGGATTAGCGCAGTTGACAGACTAGGAAACTCGGGAACAGAAAGACAACACACATCAGATAAGGAAAAGAACAACTTACCCTGCAGGCATAGAAACACAATGTTGACTGCTCGGGTGCAGACACTGCACTGGTTGGGTCTACACCCAGCTCTGCTGTACACTTTTCTCCTCTGACGGCACAGGTCAGGTCCAGACTTGCCCCTCTGTTTACTGAAGGCTGCCCAAACATGCAGAGCTCTCACTGAGGGACATAGCTTTATTCAGCTGGATTTTCACAGCTGACAGGAGAAGGAAGGGTGGGGAAACGAGTGCCGCTTTCAGCTGGAAACAGCTCGAGATCCCAAGCATGCAATTCCCAATTCAGTGGGTAGGAACACCAACTCTGTCCAAATTTGGATGGTTGGTCCTCACCACAGATTTGTCCACTCAGCTCCTCTCCCTCACCTCTTCTCCTGGTACAGCAACGACTGTATCAGTGCAGCTTCCAGCTCTTGCACAGAACTAAAAACTTTCCTTGCTTCTGCTTCCAATTTCTGCTCTGGTCTCATTTTTAAATAATGCATCTGTTCTGCTTGTGTCAGCTTCCATACCTGTACTTCTTCTCTTCCCCTCCTCAACTTCTCCATCTCCACCTCCGGGAAAGGTTAGTGATCCACCAGAAGACCACAGACTCCCACAGCTGGGACCACACTTCACGACAGCCCACTTCCATTAAGGATTCCATTCTCCCAGTTTTTCCTTCTCCATCACTACTGAGGGACAAGCTTTAACTTCTCTTCTAGCCACTGCTTAGTCACTCTACCCATTTGGTTTCATTGTGTGTAAACCTGGTACCAATTATTTAAGTTCTAGCTGTTGCCTGCTTACCATTGTACCTCCTAATGTGGTTACCCAATCTACCAGAGATAACTCACGCCTCATGCCTTCATTGTTTGCTTTATTCAGATTTAAGGCCTCTTTTTACTTAAGTTTTTATGTCATTTGCTGATCTGAAGGATCTTATCTGCAACTTGTCTTAATCGTCATTTGGTGACTGAAGGTGTAGATGAGTGTATCAAACTATATTAGAAATGGTGAAGGGGATTAGTTAACTCCAGTTCCATTTAATATTGCGATGGATAGCCTATTAAAATCACTTTTGCTAGTTAGAACCACAAAAAGCTAATAAATTTCCCTTTTGTAATTCCACGTCAACTTTGCACAATCTTGTTACTACCGGCTCATCGATGAACCCAACATTAGATCTAATATATCCTGCTCCTCAATGGTCCCTCAGCACAACTGACTTGGAAAACATCCCTTGCACACTCAGTGAATTCATCCTCCACACACTGCTAATTTGATTAATTCAGTCTGTATGTAGATTGAAGTTCCCCATGATTATTGTTTGACCCTTGCTATATGTCCCTCTAATTTCCTGATTTATACAATGCCCAACATTACCACAACTACTTGGGAGCCACTAGACAACTCCCAACAATGTTTTCTGCCTCTTGCTGCTTTTTAGCTCCACCCAAACAGACTCGCCATCCTGATATTCTGAGCTAAAACCCTTCCCTTCTGCTGTCTTCATCCCACTTTTTATAACCAGTGCTGTCCACCTTTTTCCACTTTGCCTTTCTCATTTAAATGTTTAGTATTCTGGAATATTTAATTCCCAACCCTGGTCACTTTGCAAGCACATCTCTGCAAAGGCTATGAAACTGCACTCATTTATTTCTATTTGTCTTTCCATTTTGTTCCACTAATTGCAGGTATACTTTTACGTTTGAGTGCTCTGCCCTTCCTGACAGACTCGGGTAACATTACCTATTTGGTCCTTGCATTATTGCCTTGTCCTTTCTCCAAACATTCTCACATTTAATTTCCTTTCATCAAAGCCCACACACCCTTCAAACTCCCAGAACCAGAACCCAACCCCACATCCCTCTACTTTGTCTAAAGCCAGTTACAAGATTTGCAAGGACACAGTCTACAGTCTGATTCAAGTGAAGCCAGTGCCAAGGGAACAGCGTGCTTCTTTCCCAGTACTGGTGCCAGTGCCCATGAATTCAAACCTATTTCTCCATCAATCTTTGAGCCACCCATTCAACTTTCTGATCTCACTGACCCTGTGTGAACTGCAAGCGGCTCCAGTAATAAACCATAAACTATCCCTTCAGCAGATCTTCCTCATTTGTCCCATCTACTCAGTGGTTCCCCAGTACCTAAAGAGCAAGGGCAAAAGCTTGAGGCTCCTCCAGTGCTACTGCTGGATCTTCATACCTGCCTCACTCAGTTACCCCAGACCATCCCCCTTGAATGACCAATTCTATAGAGCTTAATATAAAAAATACGTCTGCGTCCTGAAACAAACTCCCCTCCTCCCAGATGGATCAGAGTGTCCAATCCCAGACTCTAGCTCATCAACTCTCAGCCAGTTTCTCAAGCTGCAGACACTGAAGAATGATGTGGTTTCCATGGTTGCCAGACAATTTCCATCAGCTCCCACATCCTGCAGCTGCAATACATCACCTTCCCTGCCATGCCCATGTTAAAATAATTTATTTAATTTAATCAATTCATTAACTCTGGGCTAAATGGGTCAACTGACTTAGTAAAGCTCTTGTAACACTGTCAATCAAACACTTCAGGGCAGGACTTGTAAATGAGTATACTGAAGATTTTTTGATATTAAGGGAATCTGACAATGTGGGAATAGAGCAGGAAAATGGCACTGAGGTAAAAGATCAGCATGTATCAAATGATAGAGCAGATACAAGGGGACGACGGCAACTCCCACTCCCGTTTCTTATGAGCAACTTGGGTTCCATATAGAGTGAAGCTCCCTCTGCAATCTCCCATCAAACATTGCCAGGGAAGGGACAGCACAGTGCGAACACAGGCCACCAGTCTGAAGACAGGGACTCTCTCAAACCTACCTGTGGGCTGATGGAAGTCTTTGATTTCTGAAGTAGTTCTGCTTTGATTTCTTCAATCTTCCTCCGGTCTTCCTCATCAAGCATTGAGAGTGGGTCAAGAGGCTGCAATGACCACTTTGTTCGTTCCCAACCTAGATGAACAGAGAAGATACCAAGGTCTGTTGGTTGAAGGCTGTCGTGATTCTTGGCTGCAAGATTAGACCTCTGGGAAGATGAGATGTTTCCACTTTCACCTCTCTAGCAAATTCCCATGACCCCAGACCCTGGTGGATTGATACGAAAGGAACACCCCTACCCTCAACATCAATGGCAGCAGAGAGTCTCTTGCCTCTCAGGTAAGGAAGGTGCACAGTAAGACTTCTGAAGGAACGTCACTGTTCCAGGGTGTCTACATGTCACCTCAGTTCTATTTCCAGTGGAGTGGCTCTCTCATTAGTCTCGGTTGTTCAGCCAGCGATCTGGTTGGGGTGGGCATGGGGGGGAAGGGTTGTCAAGGAACTTGTGCCAGGCTGCTTGTCCCTTGTCCCACCTTGCTGTGTCTGGGCAATGTGCCCTTTCACGTTGTGAACATAAATACTCCCAGGCCCGACAACACGCAAGCTCACTTAGAGTTATAGTCAGAGTTTAACAGCACGGAAATAGGCCCTTTAGCCCAACCGGTCCATGTCATCCAAGATGCCTATCTGTGCTGGTCCCATTTTCCCCACCTCCCTCTGAACATTTCCCATCCATGTACCTGTCCAAGTGTCTTTAAACGTTGTTAATGTACCTGCCTCAACCACTTCCTCTGACAGCTCGTTCCACATACTGACCAGCCTCTGGGTGAAAAAGTTGCCCCTCAGGTTCCTATTAAATCTCTCCCCTCTCACAACCCTATGCCCTCTAGCCAGGCAGGGAAGGGAGGGGTGGAGATAGTGACAGAGCTGGCAAGTGATATGGAGACAACAAAGGGATGCAGGTTAAGGAATCTGATAAGGAAGGTGGTGAGTGGAACTAGACAAGTGAGGGATAGACCCGAAACGTTGACCATTGCTCTGCCTCCACAGATGCTGCCTGACCCGCTGAGTTCCTCCAGCAATTTCGCTGTCTCACCCCTCCCCCTCACTGTTATCTCCCCTCAGTCCTGATGCAGGGTCTTGACCCAGAACATCGACCATCCCTCTGCCTCCACAGATGCTGCCTGACCCTCAAGGTATGGAGTGAAGCTCTCTCAGCACCTCCCCACATTCTCTCACCTTGTGCACTGGGGTCCATCGTTGGTCCTGCAGGACAACCGACTCGCAGCGGGCTGGTCACTGGGGCACCTGGCAAGTCCACGTGGCTGCTGTTGTCCGTCGATTCACCTGACTCAGGGCCGCTGGTGTGTGCCCAAGCCTGGCGAGGCTGGCAGGGGAGACGAGGAACGGCTTGACCATCGGCAAGGGCGGTGGGCTTGGGGGAGGCTGGGTCTGGGCTGGGCAACACACCACCCGCAGTGGCCCCACTGCACCCCTCGGGCTCCACCCGCCCTGCACGGTTCACAGGCTGCATCAACCTCCCTCTGGCTGCAGTCCTCACCCGTGACTCGCCCTCTGCCAGGAGTGAACGCAGTGCATCCCCGCCATCCCTGCTGCTGGGACGCTGCACGTCGGCAGCCTCCGCCTCAGTCTCCAACCGCTCGGCCACGGGCTCGGACCGATCCTGCTGACGGAGGAGCTCCTGTCCCTCATCACCTGCCGGCTTCGCTGCCTCGTCCTGGCCCGAGTCCAGCGTCCGAAAGTACAACTCCGACCACAGGGCCGAGGACGCCCCTGCCTCACCCAGCAGCTTGCGGATCTCACTCAGTGTCTCCGATCCAACAAAGGAGTCGCTGCGCTGGGGCGTCTCGTCGCAGCAGAGGTGAGGGGGTCGGTAGACCCCCGGACTGTGTAGCGAGGGCTCCAACCTGCCCCCGGCTCCCTTGCCACTGGGCGAGGAGCAGAACAAGGCAGAGTCGCAGGCATCGGAGTTGGGAACACTCCCCAATCGGCCGAGGGAGAGGCCAGCCCTCCTGGACACAGATCCCGAGTCATGGATCAACATCCTGCCCGGGAACGGAGGGGTCAGCACCCTGTACTTGCCCAGTGAATCCCCCAGGGCCTGAGCCGGGAGCTGGGTGCTGACGTTGTTGGTGGGCGAGTACCCAGAGGGACACAGGATCACAGCCGGTTCCAGCCCCCTCCTCTCAGCCGTCCCCAGTGACAGCTCGCTGGGATCGGGAGTATTCCGCCCTGTCTCTGAGCCCAAGGGAATGGAGGTGCTGTGGGTCAGGACATCGGAGTAGAAAGTGCATCCAGAATCACAGTCCAGTGCGGAGACTCCTGCAACTCAAGCAGAAATGGTCAGGCTATCAGTTAGGGTTGTTACAGAGGTCCCAACCCTCACAAAATAACTGATCCCCTTCCCACCAGCTGCGAATGAGGTCAAACTAGCAACAGAGAAACATGGAGAGCTCGGAACCTGCTCAAGGTCAGTCTGCCCCAGCCACATCAGCATTTGTTCCTTCTCCAGGTGAGCCCAAGGCAAGCAGCAGCAGAAGCTGGGATTGGAGGGCTTGATTTACAAGGAGAGACTGGACAGGCTGGGACTGTTTTCCCTGCAGCGAAGGAGGCTGAAGGGTGACCTTATAGAGGTTTATAAAATTATTAGGGACACAGATAAGGTGAATGGTTGCAGTCTTCTCCCCAGTAGGGGACTCTAAAACTAGAGGGCATGGGTTTAAGGTGAGTGGGGAAAGATTTAAGATGGGCAGGTTTTTCCAACAGTGCGTGATGGGTATATGGAACAAGCTGCCAGAGGAAGTGGCAGAGGAGGGTACAATTACAATGTTTAAAAGGTATTCAGACAGGTACAAGGATAGGAAAGGTTTACAGGGATATGGACCAAATGCAGGCAAATGGGACTAGCTCAGGTAGGTCAGCATGGACAAGTTAGGCCAAAGGGCCTGTTCTCATGTTGTATGACTCCATAACTTTAAGCCTGAACCACTGTAGCCCTGTGCTTGAGGTGGAACTAGGCAGGTTTTAGTAATGGTCTAGGGACGAGCTCAGAAACTCATCTCTGGTCAGGTAGCAGAGCAAGGCTGCGATCTCTCAACTCAGGCCTCAGAAACAGAGAGGGCAGAGGGATGGGCAGCGACTAGGGAATAGATTGTGGAGACCCCTTACCCAGCCTATGTGAATCCAGCACAACCCAATGCCCTCTGAAGTGGCCTAACATGTCACCCAGTTAAAGGACAATTAGAGATGGGCAATCAGTGCTGGCCTTGCAGTGAAAGGTTTAGGAAGGGGGTTTGCAGAGAAAACAATACGAGAATTAACTTGCACTCCAGCACAACCCTGGAACAATCAGTAGACTTGACAGCAGGCTGCAGGACCTGAGAAACCTGTGGATCAGCCAAGATCCACAAAGTACCTTGAGGTAAATTAGTTGATGCCATATCTGTTCGGGTACCTTGAACAGAGAGCTGGGGTGGGTGGGTTACCTACCAAGGGCAATGGCTGGGGCAAGATCTAGTATTAATAGGATTGGAAGCATCAAAAAGGTGGCTTTGCAAACACTCTCCCCCACCAGCACACAGTCTGAGGCCACCCCACCACCTCAGTGCATACTCCCCCCTACTGCACACCTCTTAATGCAGATGCTGGTGATTCAATAACTGCTTTATGTTTACCTTCTTCAGCCTGAAATCCTTCCGTTGCTGCTTCTCGCACTCTTTTCCGTTCAGAGGGGTTGAATTCTACCTCCCTCAAAAGGCCTCTAGATCCCAGTATACTGGTGGGAGACTGACTAATTCCCAGATTCTGAAGGTATACCTAAGGACAGTAAAAGACCAGTTAGAAGCTGCAAAGCATCAGGTACGCCTTTACAATAAACTGGCCTGATATTCCCATAGGACTTTGCCCAGTACAGTCCACAGGTGCTGCTCACACGCTGCTCCAGATCAGAGGCCTACATTGCTGCCCAGTTTCCCTGCCCCTTTGCTCCTCACTGTCTACGCTCAAGCCCTATGGTCAGCGAGGGAGGAGCTGTAACAGCAAGTAATGGGCCACCAGGTTCAGGACTGGGAATTCCTTCCTTTCCATAGCCCAGAGCTACTGAATCCCACTCCTTGCTGAAACCTTACCTGTCTCCAGAACTGAGCCCAGGAACTCTCACCAATCCAAGGACCCCAGGGGTCTCCCACAACCAGAGGATCCTCCCACACTCCCCCAGGGGTCTCCCACAACCGGAGGACCCTCCCACACTCCCCCAGGGGGCCTCCCACAACCGAAGGACCCTCCCACACTCCTCCAGGGGTCTCCCAAACCAGAGGACCCTCTCACACCCAGGGGTCTCCCACAACCAGAGGACCACCCCCCCACACTCCCCCAGGGGTCTCCCACAACCAGAGGACCCTCCCACACTCCCCCAGGGGGCCTCCCACAACCGAAGGACCCTCCCACACTCCTCCAGGGGTCTCCCAAACCGGAGGACCCTCCCACACTCCTCCAGGGGTCTCACACACTGGAGGACCCTCCCACACTCCTCCAGGGGTCTCACACAACTGGAGGACCCTCCCACACTCCTCCAGGGGTCTCACACAACTGGAGGACCCTCCCACACTCCTCCAGGGGTCTCACACAACTGGAGGACCCTCCCACACTCCTCCAGGGGTCTCACACAACTGGAGGACCCTCCCACACTCCTCCAGGGGTCTCACACAACTGGAGGACCCTCCCACACTCCTCCAGGGGTCTCACACAACTGGAGGACCCTCCCACACTCCTCCAAGGGTCTCACACAACTGGAGGACCCTCTCACACTCCTCCAGGGGTCTCACACAACTGGAGGACCCTCTCACACAGAACAGGAGGAAGCTATTCAGTGTCATTAGAGTCATAGAATTGTACTTCATAGAAACAGGCCTTTAGGCCCACTATGTCTATGTTGACCATCGTGCCTATCTATACTAATCCCACTTGCCTGCATTAATTCCATATCCTTCTATGCCTTGCTCATTCAAGTACCTGTCCAGATGCCTCTCAACGTGAAAAGTTCAATACCATTCAGAACCAGAACTCAGATTCAGAACTCCATGCGGGGTTCCCTCCATAACTAGCACACTCCACCAGCATGTTCCACCCCACTGCTTCTACCAACAAGATGGACAAGAACTCCCTGTCCAACGAGTACTGTGCAGGGACCTCCACCAGAAGATCTGCAGCTCAAGGCACCAAGCCCACCAGCGTTTTCTACCAGGAGTAATCGGGGATGGGCAATAAATACAGGCTTAGCAGCCACCCCACAAATCAGAAAAATGAATAAATAAAAATCTGGAGCAACAAACAATCTGCTGGAGGAACTCAGCAGGTTGAGCAGCATCTGTGGGAGGAAAGGAACTGTCAATGTTTCAGGTCGAAACCTGAAACATCAACAATTTCTTTCCTCCCGTAGATGCTGCTCAACCCGCTGAGTTAAAACACAGAACAGTACAGCACAGAACAGGCCCTTCGGCTCACAATGTTGTGCCGACATAGCTAATCCCTCCTACCTACAGAATGCCCATCTCCCTCTATTTTCTTCTCATTCATGTGCCCATCCAAGCCCCTCTTAAAAGCCCCCAATGAATTAGCCTCCACCACGCTATCAAGCAACACATTCCAGGCATCCACCACTCTCTCAGTAAAAAACAGACCCCTCACGTCTGTTCTGAACCTACCCCTCTCACCTTAAATGCATGCCCTCTGGTACTGGATCGCTCAATAATGGGAAAAAGATATTGCTTGTCCACCCTATCTCTGCCCCTCATAATTTTATACACTTCCAACAGATCACCCCTCAGCCTCCACCGCTCCAGAGAAAAGAGCAAGTTTGCCCAGTCTCTCCTGATAGCACAAATAGTTCTTCCAGCAGATTGTCTGTTGGTCCAGATTCCTACATCTGCAGACCCACGACTCCAAATGAAAAACTAAACCTTACGATTTTTACTCCTCCACAAAACCTACTAACTCACAGGGAGAACAATGTAATACAAGTGATCTGGGCATTTGATGGGACCTAGAATTAAGATGGAGTAGATTCACACCGTGCACAGGGGACACCACAACTCGGGACTGCAAGGAGCCAGAGCCTGTTTTGGGACCAAGACCTACCGGAATTCGGTCGTCAATGTTGAAGTGGTTGGACTCGGGAGTGAGAGATGATGGTGCCCACACAGGAACGTAGTTATCCACTTCCAGGCTGGTCAGCGAGTGGCCGGACGTGGTCAGTGTGTGCTCGCCAGTCCGGCTGGTGTCGAGGGAGCTAGCCTGCGGGTTGATGCCATCGTCTGTGGAGGCCATATCAAACTGGTAGGTGTGAGTGGTGATCAACGGTCCTGGGCCAGGTGGGTTGAAGCTCTGGTCCACACTGTCCTTCTCCTGCCCATCACTGGGTTTGGGGTCTGGTGGGATGTCGAGTGGCGAGAGGCTGGCTGCACTGCAGCTGAGCTGAAGACTCTCACTGTGGGCACTGCCTGACCCTGTAGGGCCAGCACTGCTGCCTCTGTCGCCCTTCGGGACATGAGGAGAGGAGTCAGGTTTGCAGGGCGAGGCCCGGTCTGGGCTTCCTCTCCCAGTGTCCGTCTGCAAGCAGCTCCCCTTCCCTACGGAAGTCTGAACGGACTGCAGCCCCGCCTCTGGCCGGGGAGCAGCCCCAAAGGCTGCTGCGATGCTCCTCTTGGGCAAGGGGTTGGGGCCCCGGGCCAGCATGTGATTAAGGGAGTCAGCAATGGCACTGTAGGCTCGCTGGCGGGGTGACACCCCCCTCAGGCCGTGCAGCACCAGGCTGTCGAAGCTGGGCCACCCCCCTGGATTCCAGGCTCCCACCTTCTCCATGTTGCTCAGGGCAGGCAGGGACCATGTGGTACCCAGGGAGGGCTGCCTGGTGCCAGCAGAAGTGGGCTCCTGACTGGCGCGGTCGGACTCCAGCTTCACAAAGGCTGGTGCCAGTGGGAACCTGCAGAGGCCAGTAGAGCTGGACTGGTGACCTGCTGCTCGCCTGCCCTGCCCCGACGGATCAGGAACCTTCGTCATCACGATGGCCGGCGTGGACTGGCAGATGGGACCGTCCACAGGAGGGGTGAAGGAAGAATCGGTATGGCTTGGCGGGCAGGCTGCAGGAGACAGCTGGCCGTCCTTGTGCTCCTGCTCCGTGCCAGTGCTGTCCCCCTTGCCACTCCCACTGGGCAGAACCTCGATAGCAGTATCGTCCTTGCTGTCATTGGGGGTGAGGGATTCTGTGCTGGAAGTCACCAGTCCAGTTCCCACTGAGTGGCTGTTGCTGGATACATCTGGTCCACTAGTGGTAGATGGTTCCTGGCTCGAATCAGGACAAGATGCTTGCCCGACCTCATCTGCTGGCTGACACTGGTTCGGGATCGTGATGGCTGACTCGGGATTCCCTGGATCCTGCAGAGGCTCTGGGAACGTCCGCCTGTCCCCTGCGTTGGAACACTGCTGGTCAGCAGCCCTTTGTCCATCCTCCTCCTTAGGAAGCACGGTGCCACAGATAACTGCCCCCGACTCTGGCTGGCTGCTGCTCCAATTGGAACTGGGTTGGTGGTTCCCTTCAGTTTGGCTCCCGGAGTTACTGGGCAAGTCCATCTGCTCCGAGCACAGGTGTGAGGGCAGCTCCCGGTCCAGCAATGCTCCGTGATCAGGAAAGGGAACACAATGCAGCTCATGTCCGAGGGGGCGGGATGGCAGCTCCATGAAGCGCTGGTCCTGGATGTAGCTCTCTGCACGAGAGAACTCCTCGTCCTCTGACCCAGGGGTAGGGGGCGTGAGGGGGTGCTGGGACAGGACCCAGGCATCACTGCTGTCCTGGGATGGGTGCCGAGACAGAGAAAGGCTGCCCTTCACGTGGTCTCCGGACACTTCCGAAATGAGTGACTGCAAGAAGTTGTTGGCCTGGAGCGCTCCTGGACATCCCTTGCACGATACCATGGACAGGTCAGGAGCTGCCCTGCAATATAATTGAACAGAAAGTGGTGACTATCGTCATACAGACAATGGAAGCTGCTGTGGATTCACACAAAGGCTCCTGTGCACATGCTACAAGAAAGCAAGAGACCAGTTACTGAGCCCAATGTTGCAACAAAGCTTAACGTAGACCGGGTAAATAGGAAGAAGCTTTTGGCCACAGCTGTGGTGTACAAAACCAGAGGGCATCAATTTAAGTTACAGTGTAGGAGGTTTAGAAGTGGTCTGAGGAAGAATGAGCTGCCAGAGGAGGTAATGGAGGCAGATACAATGACAATGTTTAAAATGATGTTTGGACAGGTAATCGGACAGAAAAGGCATGGAGGGATATGGGCCTAATGCAGGTAGATGGGATTAACATGGTATTACGGTCGTATGGACGAGGTGAGCCGAAAGGCGTGCTGCACGTTTCTATGAACCTATGATACTTCATCCAGGGGGACCTTGGAATTTGGAATATGCCTGAGAAGATGGTGTAGGCAGAGTCAAGTGTTATACAGAAGCACTGGAAAGGCCAAGGCAGGGAAAGCCAAGGACCAAATCGTGGTAAGTGGGATTAGTAACGATGAGTACTTGATGGCTGGTGAGGATGGGGTGGGCTGAAGGGCCAGGTTCTGTGCCGTGCAGCTGTATGACTACAAGCTCGAGGAATGACACTTGATCTTCTGACCGGGCACACCAGTCTTGTGAACCCAACGTTTCCACATCTGTTATCCACTTTTAAATCTCCTCTAGACCAATTTCGTTCCATCAAACATCCCTTTTGCTTGATCTTAATATCCTTTTTGTCACTTGCCTTCCACCCTATCACCACCTTCCCACCCATTCTCCAGTCCCCACTTTTCCTTGACTAGTAGGGCTGGCAATATTCTATTTTAAAAATAAGAGACGGGCTTCAGGCAAAGCAATGCAGATAGGACCTGAATTATGGTCAGGTTTTATCTCACTGGGAAGCATTCCTCCCAGTGTTCCCAGTTTTGAGTCCAGAGGTTAGTGGTGATGTTGTCACCGACCACAAAATGCTGGTCATTGTTTCTCTAGACAAGGCCTACAGCTGTCCAGCTGGGGGCTGACCCAGGACACGACCTCTGCAGATCATATGCATGGTTGGGTAATTTACCTGGGATAAAGGGTTTCCTGTGCCGATGCTGCACAGGACACCCATTCCCCACTTAAATACAGTGATCCTCTCACCAAGGTCTGTCCAACCACGTAGACGCCACAGCCAAGAAAGCTCACCAGTGCCTCTACTTCCTCAGGAGGCTAAAGAAATTTGACATATCCCCTTTGGTTCTCACCAATTTTTAATCGATGCACCATAGAAAGCATCCTATCTAGATCCATCACGGCTTGGTACGGCAACTGCTCTGCCTGGGAGCGCAAGAAATTCCAGAGAGTTGTGGACGCAGCTCAAATCACGGAAACCAGCCTCCCCTCCATGGACTCTGTCTACACTTCCTGCTGCCTCGGTAAAGCAGCCAACATAATCAAAAACCCCACCCACCTCAGACATTCTCTCTTCTCCCCTCTCCCATTGGGCAGAAGATACAAAAGCCTGAAAGCACGTACCACCAGGCTCAAGGACAGCTTCTACCCCACTGTTATAAGACTATTGACACTTGTACTACCTCAATGCACTGATGTAATGAAGTGATCTTTATGGATAGAGTCATAAAGCACTACAGCACAGAAACAGGCCCTTCAGTTCATCATGCTGCCTGATCTTCTGCCTAGTCCCATCTACCTGCACCGGGACTATATCCCTCCAAACCTCTCTTAAATGTTACAATTGAACCCGCACCTACCACTTCTGCTGGCAGCTCATTCCACACTACACCACCCTCTGATTGAAGAAGTTTCCCTCAGACTCCTCTTTCACCCTAAACCCATGTCCTCTAGTTCCAGTCAACCTCAGGGGAAAAAGCCTGCATGCATTCACCCTATCTGTACCCCTCAGAATTTTGAATACTTCTGTAAGATCTCCCCTCATTCTCCTGCGCTCCAGTGAATAAAGTCGTATTCAACCTTTCCCTATAACTCAAGTCCTTAAGTCCCAGCAACATCCTTGTAAATTTTCTGACTCTTTCAAGCTTATTGATATCTTTCCTGTAGGTAAGTGAACAGAACTCCACACAATACTTTAAATTCAGCCTCCACCGTCTTGTACAACTTCAACATAACATCCCAGCTCCTGTACTCAATGTCTTGATTTATGAAGGCCAAAGTGCCAAAAGTTCTCTTTACGACCCTATCTATCTGTGATGCCACTTACAAGGAATTATGGATCTGTATTGTTCTACCACACACCTCAGAGCCCTATCATTCACCATACAAGTCTTATCCTGGTTTGTCCTCCCAAAGTGCATCACCTCACACTTGTCTGCATTAAATTCCATCTGCCATTTTTCAGCCCATTTACTTAACTGGTCAAGGTCACACTGCAAGCTTTGATATCCTTCCTCGCTGTCCACTGGCATGCAAAGCAAAGTTTTTCACTGTATCGGTATATGTGACAATAATAAACCAACTTAGCATACAGAAACCGACTGAGCTGAAAGCTAACTATTTCCCTCTCCTGAGACACTGCCTGACCAGGGAATAGGGAGGGGAATTAAAATGGCTTGAAACCGGGAGCTCCAGATGACCATGGCATTCACCAGCTATTTTAATTCCCCTTCCCACTCCCATACTGACCTGTCTGTCCTTGGCCTCCTCCACTGCCAAGGCGAGGGCAAATACAAACTCGAGGAACAGCACCTCATATTCTACCTGGAGAGTCTACAACCCGATGGCATGAACATTGAATTCTCCAGTTTCAGGTAACCTGCTCCTCCCGTCTCTTTCTCTCTCCTCCTGGTCCACCCACCCACCACCCTGTTTCTTTGCCCTCCTACACCCACTGCATCTGCCCATCACCCACACACACTGTTCCACCTGCCCTCCCCACCTCCCTATTTGGTTCCAGGCTCCACCTTCCTCTCCTATCAGATTCCATCATCTGCAGCCCTCTGTTGCCTTCACCTATCACCTCCCAGCCTACTTCCACCATTCCCTCCTCCATCTCCGTCACCTGGATCCACACGTCACCTGCCAGCTCTTGCCCAACCCCTTCCCCCTCACCTGTTTATACTGGCCATCTCCCCTCTACTCTCAGTCCAGATGAAGGGTCTCAACCCAAAACATCGACTGTTTATTTCTCTCTACAGATGCTGCCTGACCCGCTGAGTTCCTTCAGAAGTTTGTTTTTGTTCAATTTTGCTGACTGGTTAATCTCTTCTGGATTCATTGGGCTTTTTTTTGTACCATCTTGTAATATGGAGAACAGACTTCCTTATATGGTCTATAGTGCAGTCCACCTATCACTGCTCTGCTTTTCCCTCCAATCTAGTTTCAAATTTGAAAAGGAGAAGCTGATATCAGGTGTGTCAATATTTCAGTGGAACAAAGGAAATTAGTGGCTTGAGAGAGGAACTGGCCCAAATTGATTGGAAAAGTAAGCTAGTTGGAGGGACGGCGGAACAGAAATGGATGGAATTTCTACAAGAAATAAGGAAAATGCAGGATAGATAAATTCCAACAAAAAAGGTTATGAATGGAAAAAAGGCACAAATGTGGATAACGAGAGAGCTTATGGCTAAGATAAAAGCAAAAAGGAGGGCGTACAAGGAAGCAAAAATTAGTGGGAAAACAGAAGACTGGGAAACTTAAAAACTTAGAAAGAAACTAAGAAGGTCATTAGGAAAGAAAAGATGAATTATGAAAGGAAATTGGCAGATAACATTCAAAACGATACTAAGAGTTTTTTTAAGTAGATGCAATGGCCAAGAAAGTTCACCAGCACCTCTACATCCTCAGGAGGCTAAAGAAGTTTGGTTTGTCCCCTTTGACTCTCACCAACTTTTACCAATGCACCATAGAAAGCATCCTATCTGGATGTATCACGGCTTGGTACAGCAACTGCTCTGCCCAGGAGCGCAAGAAGCTGCAGAGAGTTGTGGACACAGCCCAGCGCATCACGGACACCAGCCTCCCCTCCTTGGACTCTGTCTTTACCTCTCGTTGTCTTGGTGTAGCAGCCAGCATAGTCAAAGACCCCACCCATCCAGGACATTCTCTCTTCTCTCCTCTTCCATCGGGTAGAAGATACAGGAGCCTGAGGGCACGTACCACCAGACTCAAGGACAGCTTCTACCCCACTGTGATAAGACCATTGAACGGTTCCCTTATACAATGAGATGGACTATGACCTCACGATTTATCTTGGTGTGACCCTTGCACCTTATTGCACTGCACTTTCTCTGTAGCTGTGACACTTTACTCTCTATTGTTTTTACCTGCACTACTTCAATGCACTCTGTACTAACTCAATGTAACTGCACTGTGTAATGAATTAACCTGTACAATCGGTTTGTAAGACAAGCTTTTCACTGTACCTCGGTACAAGTGACAATAAACCAATACCAATACCAAGAAGAAATAAACGGGCAGATTATTATCTAGATGGGAAGAAAATTCAAAGTACAGAAGTGCAAAGGGACTTGAGGGTCCTCATGCAGGATACCCTAAAGGCTAACCACCAGGTCGGATCGGTGGTAAGGAAAGCGAATGCTATGCTGGCATTCATTTTGAGAGGTATAACGTATAAAAGTAAGGAAGTGTTGATAAGGCTCTATGGGGCACTGGTGAGGCCTCATTTGGAATACTGTGTGCAGTTTTGGGCCCCTTATCTTAGGAAGGATGTACTGATGTTGGAGAGGGTTCAGAGGAGATTTACGAGGATGATTCCCGGAATGAAAGGGCTTACATACGATGAGCGTTTGTCGGCTCTTGGACTGTACTCACTGGAGTACAGAAGAATGAGAGGGGACCTCATAGCGACATTTCAAATGTTGAAAGGACTGGACAGAGTAGATGTGGCCAAGCTGTTTCCCTTGGTGGGTGAGTCCAGGACCAGAGGGCACAGTCTTAGAATTAGAGGGTACCCATTTAAAACAGAAATGAGGAGAAATTTCTTTAGCCAGAGGGTAGTGAATTTATGGAATTCGTTGCCACATCATACAGCTGTGGAAGCCCGATCACAAGGGTTGTTTAAGGAGGAGATTGATAGGTATCTAATTAGTCAAGGTATCAAGGGATATGGGGATAAGGCCGAAAATTGGGGCTAGATAGGAATAGTTTTAGTTTAGCTCATGGAGCAGACTCAATGGGCCGAATGGCCTACTTTGTCTTGTGATCTTGCGACTGGGTTTCCCCTTTTCCTATCTTCAGTCCTGAAGAAGGGTCCTGACCCGAAATGTTGACCGCCTGCTTCTCTCCACGGATGCTGCCTGGCCTGCTGAGTTCCTCCAGCATCATCGTGTTTCTCATCAGAGTTTCAACCTGAACTGTTTGGAATCAGCACTTTGTTAAAGCGTACAGATTTGGAGCACGTCTTACCTCAGAGGGGCAAATTCCAGCGGAGAACGATGAAAGAAGGATTGTGACAGATTGCCCTCCAGATTCTGCATGGAGCAGGCAGTAACAAGCGCCAAGGCAGGGGACAAATCACTTTCCTGCAGCTCTGTTGGAAGAGACAAGTCCGATCAGCATTTAACATTGGCCGAGAAGCGAGAAAGGGAGATTACGAGGAGAAGAGGAAGAGTATGTGATAAACGGGGGGGGAAGGGGTATCGGACTACAAGGGAGAAGTAAAGAAAGGAGAAACAGACAGTACAAGTTCAGTAGTACAGGGAGATTTTCATTAGTGAATGCAGAGGCAGCTAGACTGGTGGTCTCAGTCAGTGACAAATTCCATGTGCTGCTATCACTGTTGAAGGTGAGGGGTTTAAGGTAGTGGCTGGCAGCTGCACAGTTTAACGTTTTGCCCTGATGTGGTGAAATTCCTAACATATATTATCATAGTCACAGAGATAGAGCATGGAAAAAGGCCCTTCAGCCCACCATCTGCACCAACCATCAATTTTACACTAATCCTACATTCTCAACTGCCCCTTGAGTCGACCTTTGCCTATACACTAGGGGCAATGCACAGTGCCCAGTTAACCTACAAACCCACACTTCTTCAGGATGTGGGAGGAAGTGGTTTATAAAAGAATCTTCCGGTTTAATGCAAGAGCTAGCTGATTATTTCACCACAGGAAGGAGATAGAGAGCCTAGTAACATGGTAACATGACAACAACCTTTCACTCAATGTCAGCAAAACGAAAGAACTGGTTATTGACTTCAGGAACGGGGCAGTGCACGCACTCCTGTTTACATCAATGGTGCTGAGGACAAGAGGGTTGAGAGCTTCAAGTTCCTAGGAGTGAACATCACCAATAGCCTGTCCTGGTCCAACCATGTAGATGCCACGGCCAAGAAAGCTCACCAGTGCCTCTACTTCCTCAGGAGGCTAAAGAAATTTGGCATGCCCCCTTTGACCTTCACCAATTTTTATAGATGGACCACAGAAAGCATCCTATCCGGATGCATCATGGTTTAGTACAACAACTGCTCTGCCTGAGACTACAAGAAACTGCAGAGAGTTGTGGACACAGCTCAGCACATCATGGAAACCAGCCTCCCCACCATGGACTCTGTCTACACTTCTCGCTGCCTCGGTAAACAGCCAACATAATGAAAGATTCCCCCCCCACCCCAGACATTCTCTGAAAAGCCTGAAAGCATGTATCACCAGGCTCAAGGACAGCTTCTATCCCACTGTTATAAGACTATTGAACAGTCCATAGTACAATAAGATGGACTCTTGACCTCACAATCTACCTCGTTATGACCTTGCACCTTATTGTCTACCTGCACTGCACTTTCTCTGTAACTGTAACATTTTATTCTGCATTCTGTTATTGTTTTCCCTTGTACTACCTCAATGTACTGATGTGATGAAAACCAATTTACCAAATTTCCCTTTAATCGACAGGACCGGCATCTCATCACCACCTTGACATTCACTCCCTCCACATACACACTGGAGCTACCGTGTGCCACACCCACAAAATGCACTGCTGTTACTCGCCCAGATTACTCCAACAGCACTTCCAAAACCCGCTACCTTTACCAGCAAGAACAAGCACAGCAGGCGCTGGGGGAACACCACCACCTGCAGGTTCCCCTCCAAATTGCACACCATCCTGATTTGGCAAATTTATCACTGGTCCTTCATCATCACTGATCTAAATCCTGGAACTCCCTTCCTAATAGCATTATAGGAGATCCTTGACCACACAGTCAGAAAAGGCTTCCCTCCACCACCATCTGAGGAACAATTAACAATGAGCAGCAAATGCTGGCTTTGCCAGCAATGCCCACAGATATCCAATAAAAAATAATTAAATAAATGCAAGGCTAAGATCAAAGCATGGGTCAATACACACAACTTATCTGCTGGGCACCTACCGAACACTTGTGGGGTTTGGAACTGTCCAAATTCACCCTGTGGACTCCTCAGTTCTTCAGTTATGGTGATTGTTCCTTCCTCCATGGTAGGGAACTCCTCAAGAGCCTGTGTGCACTCTGCGCCTGTCAAGAGCAGACGGGACGCTGTTGCTGAAGTCAGTTCTCCAATATCTGTTTCTGACTGAAGCTGGGGCCATAACTCAGTGCCCTACAGTGAAAACATGGGGAATAGCAAGTGAGTGCACTCTGCAGTTCTGGGTACAGTTACAAATCTACAGCACAGATACAAGCCAGGAGACAGATGCTGTAATCTGGAGCAACACACAAGGCACTGGAGGAACTCAGCGGGTCAGGCAACATCTGTGGAGGGAAATGGGCAGTCAAAGTTTTGGGTAGAGACCTTGCACCTGGACTGAAAGAAAAAGGGGAGGTAGCCAGTATAAAGGAGCGGAGGGAAGGGGTGCAACAAGAGCTAGCAGGTGATAGGTGGATCTAGGAGAGAGTGGTGATAGGCAGATGAGGGAGGGGGAGAGTAGGAATAGCGTCAGAAGCTTGGAGGTGATAGGTGGCAAAGGGGTGAAAAAGATGGAATCTGATAGGAGAGGAAGGTGGAGCACGGGATAAAGGGAACAAGCCATTGGCCTTATTGATACACACTGGTGTTTTAGTATTGGTATTGGTTTATTATTGTCACTTGTACCAAGGTACAGCGGAAAAACTTGTCTTACAAACCAATCATACAGATCAATTCATTACACAGTGCAGTTACATTGAGTTAGTACAAAGTGCATTGATGTAGTACAGGTAAAAACGATAACAGTACAGAGTAAAGTGTCACAGCTACAGAGAAAGTGCAGTGCAATAAGGTGCAAGGTCACAACAAGGTAGATCGTGAGGTCATAGTCCATCTCATTATATAAGGGAACCATTCAATAGTCTTATCACAGTGGGGTAGAAGCTGTCCTTAAGTCTGGTGGTACGTGCCCTCAGGCTCCTGTATCTTCTACCCGATGGAAGAGAAGAGAGAATATCCTGGGTGGGTGGGGTCTTTGATTATGCTGGCTGCTACACCGAGACAACGAGAAGTAAAGACAGAGTCCAAGGAGGGGAGGCTGGTGTCCGTGATGCGCTGGGCTGTGTCCACAACTCTCTGCAGCTTCTTGCAGTCCTGGGCAGAGCAGTTGCTGTACCAAGCCGTGATACATCCAGATAGGATGCTTTCTATGGTGCATCAGCAAGCCCTTCGTCTCATTCCATGGGCATATTCTTCAATTTTTTTCTTCTGCTAACCCCCACCACCAGCTTGCATTATCCAGCTTCCCCTTAAATGCAACCACACCTCATGTACTCTGAGATAGTAAGGTCCACATTCTCAGCTACCTCTGTGTAAAGAAGGTTCTCCCGAGTTCCCTCTTGGATGTCTTGGTGTAAACCGAGCTCTGATGAAGAGGTCATTGGCTGAAACTTTAACTCTGTTTCTCTCCACAGATGCTGCCTGACCTGCTGAGCATTTTCAGCAATTTGTTTTATTTCAGATTTCCAGCATCTGCAGTTTTTGTTTTAAATTTGGGGCTGGAGTAATAATCCGATTTCCTATCTACTGGTTCCCCTGCAGTAACATCACCCCAAAACACAGCAGCAGTTTCCACACATACACTGAAGACACACCACCACCTGACGACCTCTTTTTGGTTGGTAATTTGTCAGACTCCTTGTCCGCTAAGACTTCTTCCAACTAAACAATGTGATGACCAAAGCCACTGCCACAAACTCTTTGTCCAACTATTGTCGCCACCTTTCTGTCCTTGGCAACTGTGAACAAGGTGGCTTGTAACCTGACCCCAAGATGAACTTCAGACTACAAATCCACCTCTGTAACATTAGGTCACCTGCAGCTGAAACTTCCTTCAACCGATGTGCTTCCTCCAGATGTGACAATCCCAACAGGATCCTATGATCTCCCTCATTCCACTCTCCACATCTCAATGGATTAAATCCCATTCACCCTTCTGCTCACTGCCCAACATCGGCTCCTGGTTCAGCCGTGCTTCCATTTTAAAGCTACTACAGAACCTTGACATCATAAAGGAGGCCATTCAGCCCACTCTGTACTTGCTGGCTCTCTGTGGAGCAATCCAGTTTGTCTAATTCCCCCACCAATGCCACTGTGCTGCAAAGGACTTTCCCTCAAGTGTTCCCACCACCAATGAAGGAAGCATGTTCCAGATCATTTCCACTCCCTGCATAAAAAGCTTTCCTCATTGCAGCCCCACCCCGCGTGTTCAGCCCATCACAAGGAATGTCCTTGAACCACTCCTTCATGAGCAACATAATGCACACCAACTCCAGTGATGCAGATTCCTGATCTCCAGTTCTGTCTGTGTGGGGTTTACTCATTCTCCGTGACTGCATGGGTTTCCCTCAGGTGCTCCGGATTCCTCCGACATCCCAAACACATACAGGTAGACTAATCGGCCACTGTAAGTTTTCCCTACCCAGGAGAACTGGGAGTTAATAGGTTCACAAGAGAGAATAGTTTACCTAAGAAGAAGAGAGGAAATGGGACTGATGGGATCACTGTGAGGGCAAGCAGACTTGATGCACTGAATAGCTTCCTTCTCTGTCGTAAAGAAATATCAGTTTCCCCACCTTGATCCATTAATACCTTATCCACCTCTAATGAATATCACCCTAACCTTCTTTGCTCAAAGGAAAACAGCCCCAGCTTCTCCACTCTAAACCCTTGGCAAAATCCTTCAGCTCAGGAATGATTCTAGTAACTCTCTTCTGCACCCTCCCGAGGACTTGCACTTTGCTCCTGGTGTACTGACCAGAAATGGACACACTACTCCAATGATCTAACCAGTGTTTTGTACAAGTTCAGTGTAACCTCCTTGCTCCTGTACTCTATGAATGCCACATTCCCATAAGCTTTCCTGACCACTTTTGCTTTCAAACCCCATCATGGTCTGGTCTCACCATTTTCAATCTCCAGCAGCTATAAGATCTCTGTGCTTCCTCATCTCCTGGTTTGGCAGTGCTTCCATTTTAAGATAAGATATCTTTATTAGTCACATGTACATCAAAACACACAGTGAAATGCACCTTTTGCATAGAGTGTTCTGGGGGCAGCCCGCTGGTGTCATGAAAGAAGTCCACTCACAAGATCACAAGACAAGGGAACAGAAGCAGGCCATTCAGCCCATCGAGTCTGCTCCAAGGAAAAGGGAAAAAAGAAATAAGAAATGGGGAATGGGGGAGAAAAAAAACCTATTCTAATCCCAATTTCTGACCTTATCCCCATATCCCTTGATACCCTGACTATTTAGATACCTATCTATCTCTTCCTTGAACGCCCCCACTGATCTGGCCTCCACTGCTGTACGTGGCAAGGAGTTCCACAAATTCACCACCCTCTGGGTAAAGAAATTTCTCCTCATCTCTGTTTTGAAACTGTACCCTCTAATTCTAAGATTGTGCCTTCTGGTCCTGGACTCACCCACCAAGGGAAACAGCCTAGCCACATCTACTCTGTCCTTTCCTATCAACATTTTAAATGTCGCTGAGGTCCCCTCTCACTCTTCCGTACTCCAGTGAGTACAGTCCAAGAGCCGACAAACGCTCATCATACGTAAGCCCTTTCATTCCTGGAATCATCCTCATAAATCTCCTCTGAACCCTCTCCAACGTCAGCACATCCTTCCTAAGATGTGGGGCCCAAAACTGCGCACAATATTCCAAATGAGGCCTCACTAATGCCCCGTAGAGCCTCATCAACACTTCCTTACTTTTATACACTATACCTCTCGAAATGAATGCCAACATAGCATTCGCTTTCTTTACCACCGATCCGACCTGGTGGTTAACCTTTAAGGTATCCTGCATGAATACCCCAAGTCCCTTTGTACTTCCGTACTTTGAATCTTCTCTCCTTCTAGATAATAATCTGCCCGCTTATTTCTGCTTCCAAAGTGTACAACTGCACATTTCTCAACATTGAATCTCATCTGCCCATTCTCCTAAACTGTCTAGGTCCCTCTGCAACCTTCCTATCTCCTCAATACTCCCTACTCCTCCACCTATCTTGGTGTCATCCGCAAACTTAGCCACAAAACCATTTATTCCATCATCCAAATCGTTAATGTACAAGGTAAAAAGGAGCGGTCCCAACACCGACCCCTGCGGCACACCACTAGTAACCGGTAACCAACCAGAACGAGATCCTTTTATTTCCACTCTTTGCTTCCTGCCATCCAGCCAATGCTCCACCCATTCTGTTATCCTACCCGTAATACCATGACCTCTCATCTTATTAATCAGTCTCTTGTGAGGCACCTTATCGAAGGCCTTTTGAAAGTCTAAATACACAACATCTACTGCCTCTCTCTTATCCACCCTACCTGTGATTTCTTCAAAAAACTCCAATAAGTTGGTCAGGCAGGATCTTCCCTTCACAAAACCATGTTGGCTGGGACCTATCTTGCCTTGCGCCTCTAGGTATTCCGTAACCCCATCCTTGAGGATAGATTCCAATAATTTTCCCACCACTAACGTCAGACTAATAGGTCTGTAATTTCCTTTATGCTGCCTCCCACCTTTCTTATACAACGGAACTACATTTGTGACCCTCCAGTCCTCCAGAACCATGCCGGAATCTATCGATTCCTGGAAAATTATCACCAATGCCTCCGCTATCTCTAAAGCTACCTCCTTCAGAACCCGGGGATGCACCTCATCCGGTCTGGGAGACTTATCAGTCTTTAGCCCATTTAGTTTTCCTAGCACCTTCTCCCTAGTAATCTTAACTGAACTCAGTTCCATTTCGTAAGACTCCTGACTAACCGGCACATTGCTGATGTCCTCCACGGTGAAGACCGATGCAAAATATTCATTCAATTCCTCTGCCATCTCACTATCATCCATTATAATATATCCTGCACTGTTATCAATTGGTCCTATATCAACCCGTGTCTCTCTTTTACTCCTTATGTATTTAAAAAAAACTCTTAGTATCCTTTCGAATGTTATCCGCCAACTTCCTTTCATAATTCATTTTTTCTTTCCTAATGACCTTCTTAGTTTCTCTCTGCAGGTTTTTAAAAGCTTCCCAGTCTTCTCTTTTCCCATTAATTTTTGCTTCTTTGTACGCCACCCACTGAGTACTTGCTCAATCATTACAATTGTATCCTCTCTTCCACTGGCAGCCATGTCTTCAGATATCAAGGTCCCAAAATCCTCCCTACACCTCCCCAGCTCTCTTTCATCCCCTTTGAAATCTCTGTAGCGGTTAGTGCAATGCTATTACAGCGGCAGCGTCCCGGGTTCAGTTCCGGCCGCTGTCTGTAAGGAGTTTGTACATTCACCCCATGTCTGCGTGGGTTTCCTCTGGGTGCTCCGGTTTCCTCCCACATTCCAAAGACGTACGGGTTAGGAAGTTGTGGCCATGCTATGTTGGTGCCAGAAGCGTGGCGACACTTGCGGGCTGCCCCCAGAACACTAAGCAAAAGATGCATTTCACTGTGTGTTTCGATGTACATGTGACTAATAAAGAAATCTTATCTTATCTCAGTCACCTTTCTCATATAGAGTCGTACATTACGGAGAAAGGCCCTTCGGCCACACGTGTCCATGCCGACCAAGATGTATATTCACGCTAATCTAATTTCCTAGCATTTGGCCCATATCCCTCTAAACTCTTGGCATCCATCTACCTGCCCACATACTTCTTAAATGTATCTAATGTACCTGTCTTAAACTTCCTCTAGCAGCTAGTTCCACATTTCTGCCACCCACCATTCCCCTCAGGTGCTTATCAAACCTTTCACCTCTAACCTTAAAACTATGTCCTCTAGTTTTCAATTCCCCAACGCTGGAAAAAAGGCCTAGCTATGCCCCTCATGATTTGATAGGCCTCTACGAGATCACCCCTCAGTCTCCATGCTCTAAGGAGTAAAGGCCCAGCCTGTCTAACCTCTCCCTATAACAGTCAATATGTCTGTTAAATAGATTTTGGATGATGTCCCTGTGCAGCCTTAAGGAGTTAGAATCTGTGACGCACTGTCTGAGTGGGTGGTGGAGGCAGAGACCCTCACAACGTTTAATAAGTATCTAGATAAGAACTTGAAGTGCCAAGACATAGAAGGATATGGAGTAAGTGCTGGTAAATGGGATTAGTAATAGATGGTCACTCTATGATTCTATGCTCTGGTTATGGACACTGTGCTATAGGGAAAGTTTAAAATTTTGTAAACTTCTATCAGGTTTCCCTCTCAGCCTTCTCCAACAAATGCAGCCTATCCAGTCTCTCCTCATATCTGAGACATTCCATCCCAAGCAACACCCTGGCAAGTCTCCTGTGTACCTCTCTAAAGCAATTACATCCTTTCTATATTATAGCGGCCAAAACTGCAAACAATATTCCAGATGTGGCCTCACCAATGTTTTATAAAGCTGTAGAATAACTTCCCTGCTCCTATATTCTATGCCCCAGCTAATAAGGGCTAATATCATGTGGGTCTTCCCTATCAGCCTGGGTGTCACTATCAGGGATAGTGTTGGCTACACAGGTGGACAGGGATCCAAAACTGGAGGGCATAGGTTTAAGGCAAGAGGCAGAAGGAAACTGAAGAAGAACCTTCTCATCCAGAAGGTGGTTAAAATCTGGAACCCACTGCCCAAGCACAACATTTAAGAATCTGGACAAGCAGTTGAACTCTCAAGACATAGGCGGCTATGGGTCAACAGATGGTAAATGGGATTCGTACAGATGGTGCTTACTGGTTGGCATGGACATGGTGCATTGAAAGGCCTGTTTCTGTTGTACATCTCTGTGACCAAACCATAGCAGCACTTGGTCTGTATTTGGTCCATGCTCTATCACGGGCACAACGCTCCCTACCATCAAGGGCATCTTCAAGAGGTGGTGCCTCAAGAAGACAGCATCCATCGCTAAGGACCCTCACCATCTGGGACATGCCCTCTTGACGTTACTACCATCAGGGAGGAGGTACAAGAGCTTGAAGACCCACATTCAGTGATTCAGAAACAGCTTCTTCCCCTCTGCCATCAGATTTCTGAACGGCCCATGAACCCATGAACACTTGTTATTCTTTTTTTTGCATTATTTATTTTTGTAATTTATAGTAATTTGTCCTTGCACTGTACTGCTGCCGCAAAATAACTTTCACGTCATGTAAATCAGTGACAATAAATTCAATTCTGATGTTAGCTGCATCTATCACTTATTCACTTAACTAGAATCCCTTGCTGAGTTACCTGCTTAGCTCGCTGAACAATCGCCTCTCCCAGTGAGAAGCCACTCATGTTGGACAAGTGGGTCCCACTTCCAGGGCTGCTGGACTGGCTCAACTGCTCCTCCATGTTACGGGTTATTGGTGGCGTTGTTGCTATCACCTGCAAGACAACACATTGCAACTCCTTAAAAATACAGCCTGTCCAAAGCAAGGGAGGAGGAAAGGAGGTTGGGGAGCAAGAGAATAGAAATGCCTGGCTTAATGAAACAATCGTTCTTCGCATTAACTTAATCGTCAATTTATGCCCACTTATTCAACTTTCTCCAATATGCAGAAAACCAGAGAGAAAGTGAAACAGAAGGAAAACTAGCAAACAAAAAGAAAGTTGTGTCAAACATTTAAAAGACACTGGTTGCGTTCGAGATGATGTGTAGTGTCTAATTCTGAATGGATGTCAAGGTCTTGGAGATGGTGAAGAGGGGATTTACTGGGACTTCATTTGAGAGGGGGAATCTGGAACTGTTCTCAATGTACAAGGTGAAAAAAAAATCACAATAAAGAGAAAAATAGAAGCCATTTCCAGTGGCAGGAGGGTCAGTGAAAGGACACCAATTTTGGACTCTTGATCAATCAACATCTTTAATTACACCATTGCTGTTCTCTTATCTTCAACCCAGGATCTACAATTTCTTCTCTTCTTTCTGCCTTTAAGACCCTCCTTAAAACCAACTCACTAATATCTTGATTTACCCAGACGTAGGTGGATGGTAGGAGATTCAAGAGGCAATTGATGAGTATCTTAGACAATAGGTTACAGGGGAGAATGGGATTGATGGGAATTCTCCAAGAACTGGCACGGGCTTGGTGGACTGAATAGCCTCCTTCTACGTCATAAGAAAATAAAAATATATCTTGCCATCAAATTTTGTTAGATAACACTCCTATGAATGGACTTGTGGCACTTTACCATGCTAAGTGCTCTAGGTATATACAAATACTGTCTGATCGGCCAGGCCGACTCTTTGTAAATTGGCCTGTAACACTGAGCATCGTGGCTCACGTGAAAAAGGAGCTGGTGCAAACATTTACAGGCTGCGGGAAACATAAGAGTAGGAGGTCACTCAGTCCTGCTCCACCATTCAACGTGATCATAGATCGGCGGTGTTGTGGATAGTGTGGAGGGCTGTCGAAGTTTACAGAGGGATATTGATAGGATGCAGAGCTGGGCTGACAAGTGGCAGATGGAATTCAATCTGGAGAAGTGTGAGGTGGTACACTTTGGAAGGACAAACTCCAAGGCAGAGTACAGGGTAAACGGCAGGATTCTGGGGAGTGTGGAGGAGCAGAGGGATCTGGGGGTTCATATCCACAGATCACTGAAAGTTGCCACACAGGTGGATAGGGTAGTTAAGAAAACTTATGGGATGTTAGCTTTCATAAGTCGTGGGATCAAGTTTAAGAGCCGTGAAGTAATGATGCAGCTTTACAAAACTCTGGTCAGACCACACTTGGAGTACTGTCTCCAGTTATGGTCGCCTCATTATAGGAAGGATGTGGAGGCGTTGGAGGAGATTTACCAGGATGCTGCCTGGATTAGAGAGAGTATGGATTATGAGGAGAGACTAAAGGAGCTAGGGCTTTACTCATTGGAGAGGAGGAGGACGAGGGGAGACATGATAGAGGTATACAAAATATTAAGAGGAATAGATAGAGTGGACAGCCAGCACCTCTTTCCCAGGGCACCAAAGCTCAATACAAGAGGGCATGGCTTTAAGGTAATGGGTGGGAGGTTCAAGGGAGATATCAGAGGGTTTTTCACCCAGAGAGTGGTTGGTGCATGAAGTGCGCTGCCTGGGGTGGTGGTGGAGGCTGATACGTTGGTCAAGTTCAAGAGATTGTTAGATAAGCACATGGAGGAATATAAGATAGAGGGCTATGTGAGAGGAAGGGGTTAGATAGTCTTAGGAGTGGTTAGAAGGTCAGCACAACTTGGTGGGCCGAAGGGCCTTATTGCTCTATAGCTGATCATCCACATCAGGTCTGTCTTCCCCACATCATTTGATCACTGTAGTGTTAAGATATACATCCACCTACTTCTTATATTTAATGACTTGGCCTCCATTGCCTTTGCACTGTCCCCACACATCTCACCCCTCCTCAACCATCTTCCACCTTCTTCCCTCCGTGCTGCCTCCCCTATTCCCTCCCAGACATCTCAATGCTCCCACACCCCCTCCCCATTCCAATCCTTCCCCCCACCATCACCCACCCTCACCCCCAAAACTTCAATCATCCCACCCACCATCACTTGCACACCCCCACCACTCCAATCCTCCTGCCCTCCCATGCCCCATTTCAGCCAGCTCTCCCTCTATGCCAACCCTTCCACCCTCCTGCCCTCAAGCATTCACCCTTCTCTCCCTCTCGTCACCCACCCCACTCAGCCTGTCTCCTTCCCTCAGTCCATCACCCACATTTCCTTCTTCCCTCCCTCCACCCCTGTCCTCAATCAACCACCCACCCACCCTGGACCCCAGCTTCAGTGACTCACTCTTCCTCCCTCCCTCCGCATCCCATCCTCATCCACCCACGCTCCCTCCGCTGTCACTCACCCACCCTCCATCCACTACCCCTCACAGCCTCCCTCCATCTGCACCCCATCTCATCAGTCAGCCACCCTCCGCACCCCTACCCTGAGTCACCGTTCCTCCATCCTCTCTCATCCACATACCTACCTCCCCTCCCTCACTCTCTCTGCAGCCCTACCCTCAGTCACCCTACCTCCATACATCCTCACACTCCTCCACACACACCCACCTGCCTGCCCTCTCTCTCCCTTCCCCGCCCGACCCTGAGACACCCTTCGTCCACAACCTCCCTGTCACCCTCCCTCCCCGGCCCTCCTCCCAGTCACCCTCCTTCCCCTCCCCAGCCCTCCTCCCAGTCACCCTCCTTCCCCTCCCCAGCCCTACCCTCAGTCACCCTCCCCTCCCCAGCGTCACCCTCCCTCCCTCCCTCACTCCACCATCCCTATCCCAGCCCTCCCTCACCTCCCACCCAGCCCCGTCACCCTCCCTCCCCCCTGACCTCCCCGTCACCCTCCCTCCCCACCGACCTCCCCAGCCCCGTCACCCTCCCTCCCCCCCCGACCTCCCCAGGCCCGTCACCCTCCCTCCCTCCCTCCCTCCCCCCCCCCCGACCTCCCCAGGCCCGTCACCCTCCCCCTCCCCTCCCCGTCACCCTCCCCCTCCCCTCCCCGTCACCCTCCCCCTCCCCGTCACCCTCCCCCTCCCCTCCCCGTCACCCTCCCCCTCCCCTCCCCGTCACCCTCCCCTCCCCGTCACCCTCCCCCTCCCCTCCCCGTCACCCTCCCCCTCCCCTCCCCGTCACCCTCCCCGTCACCCTCCCCCTCCCCTCCCCGTCACCCTCCCCACCTCCCTCCCCTGTCACCCTCCCTCCCCTGTCACCCTCCCTCCCCTCCTGCAGCAGAGCCCGAGGCTGCCCTGATAACCAGGCCCAAGTCCCGCACGAATCTGCACCTCAAAGGCCACAGCAACGGTAATCCGGTGCCCGGGGACCCACACATTTATTGTGCTAATGACACATTTAACGAGCAACAGCGAGGCCTGTCAGGGACACCGAGCGCCGCGCTCCCTCACCCCCCCGCGCTCCCTCACCCCGCTCTCCGCCCGCTCCATCGCCAGGCAAACCGCACCGCGCATGCGTCCTACCGGCCCCAGTTCCTACTGCGCATGACCCTACCTCGCACTCGGCCCCACTGCGCATGCTCCTGCCGGGAACCGGGCAGCAATGCGCATGCTCCGTTGTTCGAGTGCCGGGCCGTCGCCAAGGACGCTCCGCCCGGCCGTTGGCGGGAAAGGCGAGCGGGAAGGAGGTGGGGACGCCCGCGGAGGCCGTCCGGCCCGTCTAGCCCGTTCCGCCATTCAGTAAGATCACGGCTGATCTGGCTCCACCTACCTGCCTTTTCCCCACAACCCTTAATTCCCCTGCTGTGCAAACATCTCTCTAACTGTGTGTAATGATGTCGTCTGCACTGCGTCCCTGGGCTGAGAATCCCACAGATCCACTGCTCTTGCAGGCAAGTGTGAGCTGTTGCATTTTGGAAGGACAATTCAAGGTGGTACAGACACTGAGGGCACTGAGGAGTGCGGAGGAACAAAGGGATCTGGGAGTTCAGATACATAATTCCCTGAAAGTGGCGTCGCAGGTAGACAGGGTTGTAAAGAAGGCTTTTGGCATCCTGGCATTTATAAATCAAAGTATTGAGTATAGGAGTTGGGATGTTATGGTGAGGTTGTATAAGTCAGTGGTGAGGCCAAATTTGGAGTATTGTGTGCAGTTCTGGTCACCTAACTATAGGAAGGATATTTGTAAGATTGAAAGAGTGCAGAGGAGATTTACTAGAATGTTGCCGGGTCTTCAGGAATTGAGTTACAGGGAAAGATTGAACTGGTTAGGACTTTATGCCTTGGAGCGTAGAAGAATGGGGGAGATTTGATAGAGGTTTACAAAATGATGAGGGGTATATAGCCAGAGTTAATGCGAGTAGGCTCTTTCCACCTGGATTAGGAGAGATAAGTACGAGAGGACATGGCTTTAGGTTGAAAGGGGAAAGGTTTAGGGGGGGAACGTTAGGGGGAACTTCACTCAGAGAGTGGTGGGAGTGTGGAACAGGCTGCCATCTGATGTAGTAAATGCGGGCTCACTCTTAAATTTTAAGAATAAATTAGATACATGGACGGGAGAGGTCTGGAGGGTTATGGACTGTGCAGGTAAACGGGACTAGCGGAATAAAGATTCGGCACAGACTAGAAGGGCCGAAAGGCCTGTTTTCTGTGCTGTAGTGTTCTATGGTTTTCTGGGAAAAGCAATTTCTCCTCATCTCCATCCTAAATCTACTCCCCCGAATCTTGAGGCTATGTCCCCTAGTTCTAGTCTCACCTTCCAGTGGAAACAACCTTCCTAGCTCAATCTTATCTCTCCCTTTCATAATTTTATATGGTTCTATAAGATCCCCTCTCATTCTTCTGAATTCCAGCGAGTATAGTCCCAGACGACTCAATCTCTCCTCATAGGCTGACCCCCTCATCTCCGGAATCAACCTGGTGAACCTCCTCTGCACCACCTCCAAAGCCAGTATATCTTTCCTCAAGTAAGGAGACCACGACTGCACGCAGTACTCCAGATGCAGCCTCACCAGTACCCTGTACAGTTGCAGCACAACCTCCCTGCTCTTAAATTCAATCCCTCCAACAATGACGGCCAACATTCCATTTGCGTCTTGATAACCTGTTGCACCTGCAAACCAATCTTTTGCGATTCATTCACAAGCACTCCCAAGTCCCTCTGCACAACAGCATGCTGCAATCTTTCACCAGTTAAATAATAATCTGATCTTCTATTTTTCCTTCCAAAGTGGATGACCTCACATTTACCAACATTGTACTCCATCTGCCAGACCCTTGCCCACTCACTTATCCTATCTAAATCTCTCTGCAGACTCTCCACGTCCTCCGCACAATTTGCTTTTCCACTCAATTTCATGTCATCAGCAAACTTAGATACACTACACTCGGTCCCCTCTTCCAAATCATTAATGTATATCGTGAACAGTTGCAAGCCCAGCACTGACCCCTGCAGCACCCCGCTCATCACTGATTCCCAACCAGAGAAACACCCATTTATCCCAACTCTCTGCCTTCTATTGGGTAACAAATCCTCTATCCATGCTAATACATTACCCCCAATTCCATGCATCCTTATCTTATGGATAAGTCTTTTATGCGGCACCTTATCGAACGCCTTCTGGAAATAAGACGTAGGAGAGGAGGAGAGGGGGTTGCAGATGGTGGGACCTGGAGGTGGGCAGGGAGTTGCAGATGGTGGGAGCCGGTGGTGGGGGGGGTAGTCCTGCCTAATTCCTGATCCCCTTATAGACATTGGTTAGCTGGGCCATTTTACGGGACAGTTATAATCAGATTAATGTGGTGTGGGACTGGAAAACAAAACAATTGCAGATACTGAAACAAAAACGGAAACAAAAATTCTGGAACCACTCAGCAAGTCAAACAGTGTCTTGGAATTGGTTTATTATTGTCACATGTACCTAGGTACAGTGAAAAACTTGTCTTGCATACGGATCGTACAGATCAATTCATTACACAGTGCATTGAGGTAGTACAGGGTAAAACAATAACAGAATGCAGAATAACAGTTGCAGAGAAAGTGCAGTGCAGGCAGACAATAAGGTGCAAGGTCATAATGAGGTAGATTGTCCACATCACACTAGGGAACCATTCAACAGTCTTATAACAGCGGGATAGAAGCTGTCCTTGAGCCTGGTGGTACGTGCTTTCAGGCTTTTGTATCTTCTGCCCGATGGGAGGAGGGAGAAGAGAGAATGTCTGGGGTGGGGAGGTCTTTGATTATGCTAGCTGCTTTACTGAGGCAGCGAGAAGTATAGACAGAGTCCATGGAGGGGAGGCTGGTTCCCGTGATGTGCTGAGCTGTGTCCACAACTCTGCAGCTTCTTGCGGTCTCAGGCAGAGCAGTTGCCGTACCAAACTAGTGTGCTTTCTATGGTGCATTGATAAAATTGGTGAGGGTGGAAGGGGACATGCTGAATTTCTTTAGCCTCCTGAGGAAGTAGAGGTGCTGGTGAGCTTCCTTGGCCGTGGCGTCCCTGTGGTTGGCCCAGGACAGGACAGGCCACATCTGCAGTAAGTGCTTGAGGCTGGACGAACTTCGGCTCAGAGTTGATGAGCTGGAGTCGCAGCTACAAACACTGCGCAGCATAAGGGAGGGAGAGAGTTATGTAGACACGGTGCATCAGGTGACAGTCACCCCCCTTAGGGTAGGTACATCTGAGGTTCAGGAGGCAGATAGAATGGTGACGGTCAGGGGAGGGAAGAGGAAGAAGAAGTCAGGCAGGCAGACAGGACAGAGAGCCCCGGAGGCTGTTCCCCTCAGTAACAAGTTTTCTGCCTTGGAAGCTGTTGAGGGGGATGACCTGCAGGGACCTAGCTGCAGTTACCAGGTCTCTGGCACTGGGGCTGGTACTGCTGCTCAGAAGGGAAGGGTGGGAAAGAGACATGCGGTAGTGATAGGGGACTCGATAGTCAGGGAAACAGACAGGAGGTTCTGTGGCAGTGAGCATGAATCCCGGATGGTATGTTGCCTCCCAGGTGCCAGGGTCCGGGATGTCACTGATCGGGTCCACAGAATTCTTGAGTGGGAGGGAGAGCAGCCAGAAGTTGTGGTCCATATTGGCACCAATGACATAGGTAGGAAGGGGGATGAGGTCCTGAAGAGTGAGTTCAGGGAGCTAGGCAGAAAATTGAGGAACAGGACCTCAAGGGTAGCAATCTCGGGATTGCTGCCAGTGCCACCTGATAGTGAAGGTAGGAATAGAAGGAGGTGGCAGATAAATGTGTGGCTGAGAAGTTGGTGCAGGAGGGAGGGTTTTAGATTTCTGGATCATTGGGATCTCTTCTCGGGAAGGTGGGACCTGTACAGAGAGGACGGGTTACACCCGAACCAGAAGGAGGCCAATATCCTTGCGGCGAGATTTGCTAAGGTGGTACAGGAGGGTTTAAACTAGTTTGTGAGGGGGAAGGGAACCGGAGGAGTAGGTCAGAGGAAGAAGGGAATGGGGAAAAGTTAGATCAAACAGGCAGAGAGGCTTTGGGGAAGGAGAAGCAGAATACAGGCTGTAAAAGTAGTAAGATAGATGGACTGAAGTGTGTTTACTTAAATGCAAGAAGTGTTAGGAATAAGGGGGATGAACTGAGGGCTTGGATAAGTATGGGGGACTATGATATCGTGGCTATTACTGAGACGTGTCTGACGTCAGGAGAGGAGTGGATATTGAATATTCCTGGTTTTTGATGTTTTAAGAGGGATAGGGAAGGGGGGAGAAGAGGTGGAGGGGTGGCGATACTGGTCAGGGACACTGTTACGGCTGTGGTAAAGATGGGTGTTGTAGAAGGATCATCTCTAGAGTCCGTATGGGTGGAGTTAAGGAACAAGATAGGAGCAGTTACTCTACTAGGAGTATTCTATAGGCCCCCCGGTAGCAGTAGAGATATAGAGGAGCAGATTGGCAGGCAGTGTTTGGAGAGAAGCAGAAATAACAGGGTTGTTATTATGGGAGACTTCAACTTCCCAAATATAGACTGGAACCTGCTTAGTGCCAAAGGTTTAGGTGGGACAGAATTTGTTAAATGTGTCCAGGAGGGATTCCTGACGCAGTATGTTGACGGGCCGACTAGAGGGAATGCCATGTTAGATCTAGTTTTAGGAAATGAACCGGGACAGGTGAAGGATCTATTGGTGGGTGAGCATTTGGGGGACAGTGACCATTGCTCCATAACCTTTAAAATTGTCATGGACAGGGACAGGTGCAGAGAGGACAAGAGGTTTTTCAATTGGGGAAGGGCTAACTACGAGGCTATAAGGAGAGAACTTGGGAGTGTAAATTGGGATGTCCTTTTTGAAGGAAAATGTACCATGGGGATGTGGTCGATATTCAGGGATCTTATGCAGGATGTTAGGGATAAATATGTCCCGGTGAGGCAGAGAAGGAATGGCGGGGTGAAGGAACCGTGGGTGACGAGAGAGGTGGAACGACTTGTTAGGGAGAAGAAGGTAACATACGTGAGGTATAAGCAGCAAGGTTCAGACAGGGCCCGTGAGGAATATAAGGTAGCGAGGAAGGAACTTAAGAAAGGGCTGAGGAGAGCTAGAAGGGGACATGAAAAGGCTTTGGCTAGTAGGGTTAAGGAAAATCCCAAGGCCTTTTTCAAGTACGTGAAGGGTAGGAGGATGGCTAGGGTGAAGGTAGGTCCGATTAAGGACAAAGGTGGGAGAATTTGCCTGGAGGCGGCGGAAGTGGGAGAAGTCCTGAATGAGTACTTCTCTTCGGTATTCACCAGGGAGAGGGGTCTTGATGATGCGGAAGGGAGTGCTGGTAGGGGTAATGTTCTCGAGGTTGTTGATATCAAGAGAGAGGATGTGTTGAAGTTGTTAAATAATATTAAGACAGATAAATCTCCGGGGCCTGATGGGATTTTCCCCAGGCTGCTTCGAGAGGCTAGGGAGGAGATTGCTGAACCGCTGGTAAGGATCTTTGAGTCCTCGTTGTCTACGGGGGTGGTGCTGGAGGATTGGAGGATTGCGAATGTGGTCCCCTTGTTCAAAAAAGGTAATAGGGATAGGCCAGGGAATTATAGACCGGTGAGTCTCACGTCTGTGGTGGGTAAGCTGTTAGAAAGGATTCTAAGGGATAGGATTTATGAACACCTAGAGAATCATGGACTGATTAGGGACAGCCAGCATGGCTTTGTGAAGGGAAGATCTTGCCTCACAAGCCTGATAGAGTTCTTTGAGGAGGTGACCAGGAAGATTGATGAGGGCAGTGTGGTGGATGTGGTTTACATGGATTTTAGTAAGGCATTTGATAAGGTTCCTCATGGTAGGCTTCTTCAGAAGGTCAGAGGCCGAGGGATCCAAGGAAGCTTGGCTGTGTGGATTAGGAATTGGCTTGCATGTAGAAAGCAGAGGGTTGTGGTGGAAGGAGTGCCCTCGGATTGGAAGGCAGTGACGAGTGGTGTCCCGCAGGGATCGGTTCTGGGACCTCTACTTTTTGTGATATTTATAGATGACTTAGATGAGGGGGTGGAGGGCTGGGTTAGTAAGTTTGCGGACGACACTAAGATAGGCGGTGTTGTGGATAGTGTGGAGGGCTGTCGGAGCTTACAGAGGGATATTGATAGGATGCAGAGCTGGGCTGACAAGTGGCAGATGGAGTTCAATCCGGAGAAGTGTGAGGTGGTACACTTTGGAAGGACAAACTCCAGGGCAGAGTACAGGGTAAACGGCAAGGTACTTGGCAGTGTGGAGGAGCAGAGGGATCTGGGGGTTCATATTCACAGTTCGTTGAAAGTTGCCTCACAGGTGGAAAGAGCAGTTAAGAAGGCCAATGGGATGTTGGCTTTCATAAATCGCGGGATTGAGTTTAAGAGCCGCGAGGTTATGATGCAGCTTTACAAAACTCTAGTTAGGCCACATTTAGAGTACTGTGTTCAGTTCTGGTCGCCTCATTATAGGAAGGATGTGGAGGCATTGGAGAGGGTGCAGAGGAGATTTACCAGGATGCTGCCTGGATTGGAGGGTATTGAATATGAGGAGAGGCTTAAGGTGCTAGGGCTTTATTCACTGGAAAGGAGGAGGATGAGAGGAGACATGATAGAGGTATATAAAATATTGAGAGGAATAGATAGAGTAGACAGTCAGCGCCTCCTTCCCAGGGCACCAATGCTCAAGACGAGAGGTCATGGCTTTAAGGTTATGGGTGGGAGGTTCAGGGGAGATGTCAGAGGGAGGTTTTTCACCCAGAGAGTGCTTGGTGCATGGAATGCACTGCCTGGGGTGGTGGTGGAGGCAGATACATTGAACAGGTTCAAGAGCTTGTTGGATAGGCATATGGAGGAACGTGAGATAGAGGGATATGCGGGAGGAAGGGGTTAGGTAGTGTGAGGGTGGTCCGATGGACGGCACGACACGGTGGGCCGAAGGGCCTGTTTTGTGCTCTATGGTTCTATGGTGATCTGTGGAGGCCCAGAGATGGTTAACATTTCAGGTCTGGGACTGAGAGTGCATGGAATACAAGAAGTAGAAGCAGGAGTAGGTCATTTATTCTCGTGCCACTTCTGCCATTCAATAAAATAATGACTAATCTTTAATTAGCACCACTTTTCTGCACTACACCATATCCCTTGACTCATTGATTAATGTTCCAATATAATCAGCAACTGAGCCTCTGTGTCCTCTGAGGTAGAGAATTCTAAAGATTCACCACCTCTGGGTGAAAAAAAATTCTTATCTCAATCCTGAATGGCTGACCCTTGTTTTGAGACTTCTGGTTCTGGATACTCCATTCAAACTTCTCTAACATGATATCCCTTAAATAAATCCATTTAGCCTTTGTCCAATCCTATTATTATTTTCGATGTGCCTTGTTCAGATATCTCCCCCCTACTAATGTCAGGCTTCCTGGTATATAACTCCCTATTTCTCTCTCAGTTCTCTGAAATATTGGGGTTACATTTACCACTGTTGTTTCAGGAGTCTGGTGTCAAGCCTGCAGAGAACATGGCCTGACCACCTCAGCATGAGCAGGGCCTCAGAGCTGGGGATATTGGTCTGGGAGTGGTCCACCCTGGATTTGGAGGATTTTGCAGGGATGGTGATGATGGTGCTTCTTCAGTACGTAGAGGTGTCCACTCTAGGTTTCCAAAGCATACAGCAGGTGAAGGATCACTGCTGCTTGGTGGACCATGAGCTTTGCATTGGGCCGTTTGTTCATGTGATCAAAGGCTGTGGTAGTGCAGTGTCTGCACCAGCTACAAAATGCACTGCAGTTATTCGCCCAGGCTGCTCCAATAATTCTTCAGCTCCACCACCGAGAAGGACAAGGGCAGCAGGCAAGGTTTCGACCCGAAATGTCGTCAGTTCCTTTCCTCCCACACATGCTGCTTCACCCACAAAGTTCTTCCAGCAGATTGTTTGTTGCACCACCTGCTGGTTCCCCTCCAAGTCACACAATGTCCCAACTTGGAAGTATATCGCATTTCCTTCATCGTCACCGGGTCTAAATCTTGGACCTCCCTCCCCAAAAGCACCGTGGGAGCACCTTCACCAGAAGGACTGCAGCGGTTGAAGAAGGCACCTTCTCAGGGGCAAAGGGCTGGCCTTGCCGGTCGCGCCCAGATCTTGAAAAATGGATACATTGAAAAGCAAGTCACAGATATCTGCCTTTGTTGAGAGATGTCTCGAAAGCAATCCACACTTCCAAGAGGCTGTTTGGAATATTTATTATTGGGGAGGTGGAGTGCCACAGGGGGGCAGGTTGGTGAAGAGCTCCAGATTTAGAGTGAGGCCCATCCTTGTGTGTACTTCACTGAAGGAAGTAATGAAGGCCTGCAGCAGACATCGACGTACGGTAATTCGGTGAGTGCACTTGAGGAGTTGTTTGTTCTAGAACGGAAGGAAGGAAGCTTGAACGGTTTCAAGTTCATCACATAAATCTGCTCCACTCCAACAGGAGACTTGTTAGGGGTGAGCCGCAGTTATTGTGCTGGAAGAGAGGTGGAGCAGTGGCATAATCCCGGCTGACTCCAGTCTACGTGGAGCCTTGGAGAGGGTTCAGAAGAGGTTTAGCAGGATTAGAGGGCATGAGGAGAGGTTGGACAAACTTGGGTTGTTCTCTCCGGAGCGGCGGAGGCTGAGGGGAGACCTGATAGAGATTTATAAGATTATGAGAAGCACAGATAGAATAGACAGTCAGATTTTTTTCCCCAATGTAGAAATGTCAAATACAAGAAGGCATGACTTTAAGGTGAGAGGGGGAAAGTTTAAAGGAGATGTGCAGGGAAAGTTTTTTTCACACAGAGAGTGGTGGGTGCCTGGAACGGGGCTGCCAGAGGAGGTGGTGGAGGCAGATACGATAGTGGTGTTCAAGAGGCTTTTAGGTGGAATGAATATGCAGGGCATGGAGGGATATGGATCATGTGCAGGCAGAAGGGATTAGTTTAATTTGGCATCATGTTCAGCACAGACATTGTGGGCCTGTTCCTGAGCTCTACTGTTCTATGTACACTGGGATTGGGTCTATGGTTAATCCATTGGCTAGAATCAGCACTGGTGTGTCATCGTGGAGTGGATGTAGAATGAATTTGAATAAAGGATTGAATGAAAGTTTCAGCAACAGATGAGTTGAGGTGAGTGACCTTTGGTGATGGGAGTCTTAACAATGCAGCAGAAGTTTGATCCAAAGCTGTTGTCAAGATCAGGATGCCCCCTCTGACAGTTGTTGGGGAGGGGTCAAGTGGGGGCTGGAGAATGGGTGTGGGCAGAGCATGAGCTCTTCTACAGAACGAGGCTGGACGTCATCACTGCCATGTTTACCCATTACACAAACAGACCAACTGTGGAGTTAGACATGGGCCTTTATCAGACAAAACCAACAAGCTAAATAAACTCGATCACTTCGTTACACAAGATGAATAACATTTTTTGTATCAGCCTGATCCACCCATCTGAACACCAGCACACTTCAGTGTCTGATTACTCAGTAGTCTCTAGTCTTCTGCCCACTTCTAGTCCTCTGCTATCTATCCACATTCCAGGGCTAATTTCAGCTTTTCATGAGTCAATTCTGTTTTTAAGTTAATGTTTGCTGTTGTTTCATCAGCATCTCCCCCCTCACTGGATCCCTCCATTCTGCCTTTCATCTATTCCCCTTTGGGCCACCTCCCACCACAGTCTTGGCCTTGCAGAGGATAATGCAACCTTTCCAATGGCATTCACAGCCTCTCTCCCCTCTGTAAGTCACGGTAGCTTCCTGCATCACTTTAAGATGCAGAGGTGCAGGCCGTGACTCCCACAGGGGCAGCTGTTACCAGAAGTGTTGATTTATTCATAAAATTTGCCAGATTACATGAGATATTGGCATATTGTTGTCAGTTCTGGTCACCACACCGGAAAGATGTGATTGAACATAGAACAGTACAGCGCAGTACAGAGACCCTTTGGTCCATAATGTTGTGCCGACCCATATAAACCTACTCCCTGATCAACCTAACCCTTATTTTCCTCATATCCATGTGCCTATCTAAGAGTGCCTATCATTCCTATCGTATGAGCCTATCTAAGAGTGCCTATCATTCCTATCGTATGAGCCTCGACCACCACCCCCGGCAGTGCGTTCCAGGCACCCACAGCTCTCTGTGTAAAAAGCCTACCTCTGACATCTGGTCAGATTTCACTGGAGAGAGGGGGGAGATTTAATAGGAACCTGAGGGGCAACTTTTTCACCCAGAGAGTGGTCCGTATATGAACAAGCTGCCAGAGGAAGTGGTTGAGGCAGGTACATTAAGAACATTTAAAAGGCACTTGGACAGGTTCATGGATAGGAAAGGTTTAGAGGGATATGGGTCAAACACGGGCAAATGGGACTAGCTTAGATGGGCATCTTGGTCGGCATGGACAAGTTGGGCCGAAGGGCCTGTTTCTGTGCTGTTTGACTATGACGTGGGCACAGTATTAGTTTTCCTTCACATGCACTCGTTGAGCAGACAGGTCTGGGAGTGTTTCCATGGGTTCTAACCCTCAGTGTGTGGCAGCTGTAGGGCCATGAACTGTAGTCTTTCACCATGGAGCCCTTGCAATGGCTGCAGAGTTTCAGCACCTCCCTCAGCAACAGTCCGGCACCTTGGAGTGTGCCAGTCTGTAGCACATAGTTCTTGACAGCACCCTGCACTGGAACCACATTTTGGGTGTGGTAGAGGGTGTCTTTCACCAAGGTGATGACATTTCGGTAGCAGCGTCTCATTGTGCGTCCCTCCCTCCATAGCTCACAGAGTCCTGTGTTACACAGGTGCTCGGGATGAACCTCGATGGGGTCCACTGCATCCTGTTCCAGAGCTTCTCAACAAACACATAGTCCACAACCAGGCTGACCACCATCTCGTCCACACGGCAGCCAACTCAAGGGCAGCATGCTTTGGGACTTAGACTGACTGTAGATGAAGTACATGATGGGGAGGGCCCCTCTCACACCTTCCAAACAAAGTCAAAGTCGAGTTTATTGTTACATGCACAATGTGTGCACAGGTGCAATGAAAAACTTACTTGCAGCAACATCGCAGGCACAGAGCATCAGATAAGCAGCATTCACAAGAAAAACATAAATTGAACATAAATCAAACACAATTTTTACAAGAACACAATTAAAACAAAAAAAAACAAGTCCATTTCAGGGCAAAATTATCAAAGTGGTCCCAGTGTTGCTATACTGAGGTAGTGATTAGGGTTGTGCCATTGGTTCAAGAACCGAATGGTTGAAGGGAAGTAGCTGTTCCTGAACCTGGTGGTGTGGGACTTCAGGCTTCTGTACCTCCTGCCCGATGGTAGCTGTGAGAAGATGGCACAGCCCGGATGGTGGGGATCTTTGATGATGGATGTTGCCTTCTTGAGGCAGCGCCTCCTGTAGATACTCCCAGTGGTGGGGAGGGATGTGCCCATGATGTATTGGGCAGAGTCCGCAACTCTCTGCAACTTCTTATGTTCCTGTGCATTCGAATTGTCGTACCAGACCGTGATGCAAACAGTCCGGATACTTTCAACAGTACATCTGTAGAGGTTTGTTAGAGTGTTCCGGTGACGTCTGTGTTATCAAATGCTTCTTAAATGTTGTGTGAGTCTCTGCCTCCACCACCCTCTCAGGCAGTGTGCTCCAGATTCCAAACCCCCTCTGGCTAAAAAAAAATTCTTCCTCAGATCCCCTCTAAATCCTTTACTCCTCACCTTAAACCTATGCCCTCTTGTCTTAGCCACCTCTGCTGTGGGGAAAGGTTTCCCACTATCTACTCTATGTATAATTTCGATTCCCTCCATCAGGTCATCCCTCAGCATCCTCTGTTCCGAGGAAAACAAACCCGGTCTATCCAGTCTCTCCTCAGAACTGAGACACTCCATCCCTGGCAACATCTTGGTGAATCTGCTCTGCACCGTCTCCAGTGCAGTCAAATCCTTCCTGGAGTGCGGTGACCATAATATTCCAACTGTGACCTGATCAATCTTTTGTAAAGTTGTGCCAAGATCTCCCTGCTCTTTATATTCTGGCCCTGGCTAATGAAGGCCAGTATCCCATATTCCTTCTTCACCACCCTATCTACCTGCGCTGTCACCTTCAGGGGAATTTATTACAAAAGAAAGGAGGTAATACTTCATTTTAATAGGGCATTGGTGAGCCATATCTAGAGCACTGTGTACAGTGTTGGTCTCTCATTTAAGGATTGGTGTTAATGTACTGGAAGCAGTTCAGAGAAGGTTTACTAGACTGATACCTGAAAGAGAGAAGTTGTCCTCTGAGGGGCTGGATGGGCTAGGTTTGTTTCTGTTGAGGTTTAGGGGAACGAGAGGGGACTTGTAACATTTTGATTGGGTGGATGTGGAGAGCACGTATCCTCTTGTATGAGAATCTAGATCTAGGGAATCACTGTTTAAAAGTAGGGGGTTACCAGATTAACACAGCGATGAGGGAAAATATTTTCTGTCAGGGACTGGTGTGTCTTAGGAACTCTCTTCCCCAAAGGGTAGAAATGGAGTTTTGAATATTTTTAAGGCTGGAGATGATAGATGCTTGATAGAAAAGGAGGTGAAAAGCTACGATGGGTCAACGGGAATGAAGAATTCAGGTAACAATGAGATTACTAAATGTCTTACTAAATAACGGAGAAGGATTAAGGGGCAAAGTGGGCGACCTTGCTCCTCCTTTGGATATTTGTCTGCATGTGTTATTCATCTAGAATGCTCCATATGTTCTGCAAGACCATGAAATATCAACAGGTGGCACTAGTATGGAGTTCTTGCTGCAAACAAGATTGAAGCAAAATTTATTTTTGAGGATAAAAAATAAATCTCCAGAGATATGGTAACAGAGGCCTTGTATACGTAGAAAAACCTACAGCACAATTCAGGCCCTTCGGCCCACAAAACTGTGCCGAACATCTCCCTACCTTAGAAATTACTAGGCTTACCCATAGCCCTCTATTTTTCTCAGCTCCATGTATCTATCCAACAGTCTCTTAAACGACCCTGTTGTATCCGCCTCCACCACCGTTTCTGGCAGCCCATTCCACACACTCACCACTCTCTGACTAAAAAACTTACCCCTGACATCTCCTCTATATCTACTCCCCAGCACCTTAAACCTGTGTCCTCTTGTGTCAACCATTTCAGCCCTGGGGAAAAGCCTCTGACTATCTACCCGATCAATGCCTCTCATCATCTTATACACCTCTATCAGGTCACCCCTCATCCTCTGTCGCTCCAAGGAGAAAAGGCCGAGTTCACTCAACCTGTTTTCATAAGGAATGCTCCCCAATCCAGGCAACATCCTTGTAAATCTCTTCTGCACCCTTTCTACAATAACTATCAGTGCAATTTTATTCTATGTTTCACTGATATCATTGAAGATTGTGAATGAGCCACATGGAGACTGGAGCTGTAAATATAAACGGTCTTTATTCACCACTACAAGCCAGTATTCTGGAGAACCTAGAGACACAAGAGAGACTGCAGATGCTGGAAATCCGGAGAATCTATCTTCTGGAGAATCTCAAAAGTACATTTTATACTCTTGAAGCACAAAGATGGCAGCAGGTGATTAAATCAGTTTACCGGTTATAATCACATCTATCACCCTTCCCCCCCCCCCCCCCAATCTGGTTCCACCGACCACCGCCCAGCCTGTCCCCCCACCCCCTTCATACTGCGTCTGACACGTTGACATGCACCTTTTGCCTCCATGGATGCTGCTTGACCTGCTGAGTTCTTCCAATTTTTTTTTGTTATAATTACATACTTTAATTCAACATTGTGGGCGCAGGCAAGTAACTTCTGTCGAATTATATACCTACAACGGGAGCACATCTCAACTGACAAATCCTGATGCAGGGTTTCAACCCAAGACATGGACAGTTCCTTTCCTCGCACAGATGCTGCTCGACCGCTGACTTCTTCCAGCACATTGTTTGTTGCTCAACTGACATCTTTGGGATGATCCCAAGGGTTTTGAGCACAAAACCCCAGACATCCAAAATATGCTTCTTTTATCACAGTAATGAGGGACGGCTCCCAGGATATGCACACACCCCAAATATTGATGGGCAGAACAAATATGTCTTTAACTATGTGTTAAGTGACAGGGTGGCCACTTAATCCCTTCCCTGATCTCATCCTGTGGGTTTCAATGTGGGCCATTTAATACGAACATCCACCTATTGTTTTGCCCTGCATAATTAGCAACAGTGCAAAACGAGAATGTCCCACACTTAACAGCCGGTTTCAATGTCAACATATGTTACATTGTGAATAGGTTATTTCTGAAGACTAGTTCTGTTTTGTATTACATAGAACATAGAACACTACAGCGCAGTACAGGCCATTCGGCCCACAATGTTATGCCGACACTTTATCCTGCTCTAAGATCTATCTCACCCTTCCCTCCCACATAGCTCCCCATTTCTCTATCATTCATGTGTCTATCTAAGTCTCTTAAATGTCCCTAATGTACCTGCCCCTACAACCTCTGCTGGCATGCACCCACCACACTCTGTGTAAAAAAAACTTACCCCTAACATCCCCCTTATACCTTCCTCCAATCACCTTAAAATTATGTCCAGTCATGTGAGCCATTTTCACCCTGGGGAAAATGCCTCTGACTGTCCACTCGATCTATGCTTCTTACCATCTTGTACACCTCTATCAAGTCACCTCTCATCCTCCTCCTCTCCAAAGGAAAAAAACCCAGCTCACTCAACCTATCCTCATTAGACATGCTCTCCAATCCAGGCAGCATCCTGGTAAATCACCTCTGCACCCTCTCTAAAGCTTCCACACACTTCCTATAATGGTATTGGTATTAAGATCAGATATCTTTATTAGTCACATGTACATCGAAACACACAGTGAAATGCACCTTTTTTGCGGAGAGTGTTCTGGGGGCAGCCCGCAAGTGTTGCCACGCTTCCAGCGCCAACATAGCATGTCCACAACTTCCTAACCTGTACGTCTTTGGAATGTGGGAGGAAACCAAGGCATTAGTATTGGTTTATTATTGTCACTTGTACCGAGGTACAGTGAAAAACTTGTCTTGCATACCGATCGTACAGATCAATTCATTCCACAGTGCATTGAGGTAGTGCAAGGTAAAGACAATAACAGAATACAGAGTAATGAGGCGACCAGAACTGAACACAATACTCCAGGTGTGGTCTAACCAGAATTCTATAGAGCTACAGCATTACCTGGCAGCTCTTGAACTCAATACCCCAACCAATGAAGGGCAACACACCATACGCCTTCTTAACAACCCTATCAACGTGCATGGCAACCTTGAGGGATCTGTGGACGTGGACCTCAAGATCCCTCTGTCCCTTCACACTGCTAAGAATCCTGCCATTAACCTTGTATTCTGCCTTCAAATTTGGTATTCCAAAGTGTATCACTTCACACTTTAATGGGTTGAACTCCATCTGCCACTTCTCAGCCCAGCTCTGCATTCTATCAATATCCTGTTGTAAACTACAGCAACCTTCTACACTATCCACAACACCATCAACCTTTCTGTCATCTGCAAACATACTAACCCACCCTTCCACATCCTCATCCAAGTCATTTATAAAATATCACAGACAGCAGGGATCCCAGAACAGATCCCTGCGGAACACCACTGGTCACTAACCTCCAGGCAGAATACGCTCCATCTACAACCACCCTCTGTCTTCCATGAGCAAGCCAATTCTGAATCCACACAGCCAAGTTTCCCTGGATCCCATGACTCCTGACTTTCTGAATAAGCCTTCCCTGAGGAACTTTATCAAACACCTTACTAAAATCCACGTACACCACATCCACTGCTCTACCTTCATCAATGTGCTTTGTCCCATCCTCAAAGAATTCTTTCTTTACAATATTTTTTATTAATTCTAGATAGAAATACAAAGTACATGAAACAAAAGAAAAAACAAAATGTTACAAAATACATTGTATTGAGTCACACTTGAAATCACAGTACCTCATATTGATAAGAATTCAATCAGGCTCGTGAGGCATGACCTGCCCCTCACAAAGCCATGCTGACTGTCCCTAATCAGCTGATGCTTCTCCAAAAGCCCATAAATCCTGTCTCTAAGAAACTTCTCCAGTAATTTGCCCACCACTGAAGTAATTCCCAGAGTTATCCCTACTCCCTTTCTTGAACAAAGGAACAACATTTGCCACCCTCCAATCATCTGGCACTACTCTTGTGGTCAGTGAGGATGCAAAGCTCATTGCCAAAGGCGCTGCAATCTCTTCCCTCGCTTCCCATAATAACCTTGGATATATCCCGTCCAGCCCAGTGTCTTATCTATCCTAATGTTTTTCAAAAGTTCCAGCACATCCTCTTTCCTCACGTCGACATGCCCTAGCATATCAGTCTGTCGCACCCCATCCTCACAAACGTCAAGGTCTCCCTCTCTCTGGTGAATACCGAAGTAAAGTATTCATTAAGGACCTCCCCTACCTCTTCCGACTCCAGGCACATGTTTCCTCTTTTATCCCTGATCAGTCCTACCCTCACTCTAGTCATCCTCCCATTCTTCACATACGTGTAGAACACCTTGGGGCTTTCCTTAATTCTACTTGCCAAGGCCTTCTCATGCCCCCTTCTAGCTCTCCTAAGTCCATTCTTAAGCTACTTTGTAACTCTCCAGAGCCCTGTCTGATCCTTGCTTTCTAAACCTCAGGTAAGCTTCTTTCTTCCTCTTGAGAAGATATTCTACATCTCGTGTCAATCACGGTTGCTTCACTCTACCATCCTTACCCTGCCTCAATGGGACAAACCTATCCAGAACCCCATGCAAGTACTCCCTAAACAACCTCCACTTTTCTGTTGTGCACTTCCCCAAGAACATCTGTTCCCAATTAATTGCCTGCTATCCACATCATTCCTGATTGATGTCCCATGCCTACAACCCCCATTGGAATTAAATTTGTTTATTATTGTCACTTGTATTGGTATTGGTTTATTATTGTCACTTGTACTGCAGTACAGTGAAAAACTTGTCTTGCATACCGATCATACAGATCAATTCGTTACACAGTGCAGTAACATTGAGTTAGTACAGAGTGCATTGATGTAGTACAGGTAAAAACAATAACAGTAAAGTGTCACAGCTACAGAGAAAGTGCAGTGCAATAAGGTGCAAGGTCACACAAGGTAGATCGTGAGGTCATAGTCCATCTCATTGTATAAGGGAACCGTTCAATAGGCTTATCACAGTGGGGTAGGAGCTGTCCTTAAGTCTGGTGGTACGTGCCCTCAGGCTCCTGTATCTTCTACCCGATGGAAGAGGAGAGAAGAGAGAATGTCCCGGGTGGGTGGGGTCTTTGATTCTGCTGGCTGCTTCGCCAAGACAACGAGAGGTAAAGACAGAGTCCAAGGAGGGGAGGCTGGTGTCCGTGATGCGCTGGGCTGTGTCCACAACTCTCTGCAGTTTCTTGCAGTCCTGGGCAGAGCAGTTGCCGTACCAAGCTGTGATACATCTAGATAGGAACTTGTCATGCACTTGTTACGGACTCAGTGAAAGTCCCTTTAAGATAGAGAGTGTGTGTGTATGTGTGTGTGGGGAGTGCTTACGTCAATAGAAGATAAAGGACGTAATGACGTTGTTGAAGAAGAAGAAGAAAGAGAGAGAGAGAGAGAAGGGAGAGAGACACCAGCCTGCTTGTTTTCTCTATCGATGGATGAGAAACAATAACTGTGTTTGCCACTGAAATCCATGTATGGAAGTTGGAAGTAATCCGGTGGAGTTCACTTTGTTGCTGACCTGTAGAAGGAAACAGGTATTTGTGTGTGGACGACCACGGTTCGGATGCTTTTCGGGGTGAGGAAGTCACTACCGAGTAAACACTGGAGTGTCGTTTGGGTTCCATCGTGGAACATTTTGGATTTCGTATGTACTCTCTCTATGTTTTTCTACATCTACATCTTATCTTCAGACAACGGTGGTTGTTGAAGAAGCCCTTGCTCATGTTTCACCTTATGGCTTGCGGAACTGAACTTTAAGAACCATTCAGGAACTGGGAGTTTTGGACTTTGTCACACACACACACGAAGAGTTTAGTTTTGGGGTTAACGTTCGAGGTTTAACATTCTTGAATTCTAACATACTAACATTTTTACTTTTATTTTACGTATTATCATAAGTAGTGATTAATAAAATAGTTTTTAACACTAAATCATGTTCAGTGTGTTTCTTTTGTTGCTGGTTTGTGACACTGTTCATACAGATCAATTCATTGCACAGCACATTGAGGCAGTACAAGGTAACACTCCCAGTTCAGTACTGAGGGAGTGCTGCACTGTTGGAGGTCCTGTCTTTCTGATGCCATGCAAGGCAGGAGTGGGCAGTAGGAGTTTTTGAGGCCATGCATGCTCGTGTCCGCAGCAGCTTTGGACACATTGACAGGTTTGCAGACGATGCTGCAGCAGGTTGGACAGCTTTCTGCCGGGAAGCCGGGGGGAAACAGACTTCAGCAGCCGGACTTCCAGAGCGGAGAGGCTGGCGCTGCCCGTCTCAAAGATGGCCGCCGCAGCCCTCAAACCGGCACGGATCGCGCAGCTGCCATGCGCGGGTGGGCGGGCCCCCGTGGTCGCGTCACTTCCGCCCGCGGTGGGGATGTTGTGAGGCCTGAGGGCTTGGGGCAGCAGCGGCGGCGCCAGCCCGGAGCCCGGAGCCGGGGATGAGCGGCACCGCGGGCACGGACAGCAGCACCCACCGCGCCCGCCGCCGCCGGCATGAGCGACAGAGACCCCGAGCACATCGACCCGTCCTGGTGGCTGGAAGATGGTAAAGGGCGGAGGGCCCGGGAGCGGGAGGGCGATCAGCCCCCTCCCCAGGGGTGGGGGAGGGGTATCAGCCCCCCCCAGGGGTGGGGGAGGGGGATCAGCCCCCCCCCAGGGGTGGGGGAGGGGGATCAGCCCCTCCCCAGGGGTGGGGGAAGGGGATCAGCCCCCTCCCCAGGGGTGGGGGAGGGCGATCAGCCCCCCCAAGGGGTGGGGGAGGGGGATCAGCCCCCCCCCAGGGGTGGGGGAAGGGGATCAGCCCCTCCCCAGGGGTGGGGGAAGGGGATCAGCCCCTCCCCAGGGGTAGGGGGGGATCAGCCCCCCCCCCAGGGGTGGGGGAGGGCGATCAGCCCCCTCCCCAGGGGTGGGGGAGGGGGATCAGCCCCCCCCAGGGGTGGGGGAAGGGGATCAGCCCCTCCCCAGGGGTGGGGGAGGGGGATCAGCCCCCCCCAGGGGTGGGGGAGGGGGATCAGCCCCTCCCCAGGGGTGGGGGAGGGGGATCAGCCCCCCCAAGGGGTGGGGGAGGGGGATCAGCCCCCCCCCAGGGGTGGGGGAGGAGGATCAGCCCCTCCCCAGGGGTGGGGGAAGGGGATCGGCCCCTCCCCAGGGGTAGGGGGGGATCAGCCCCCCCCCAGGGGTAGGGGAGGGGGATCAGCCCCCCTGGGGTGGGGGAGAGCGATCAGCCCCTCCCCGGGGTAGGTAAGGGGGGAATAAGCACCTCCCCGGCGCAGGGGATGGTGGGATCGGGGGAGGAGAGAGAATGTCTGGGGTGGGTGGGGTCTTTGATTATGCTGGCTGCTTTCCTGAGACAGGTGTGGACAGAGTCCACGGAGGGGAGGCTGGTTTCTGTGATCAACTGGGCTGTGTCCACAACTCTCTGCAGTTTCTTGCGGTCCCAGACAGAGCAGTTGCTATGAGATAATTGAGGAGAGCAGTGTTTAGAGCAAGTCATATTTGATAGTTATGTTGTAATTGTGCCCAATGAAAGGAGTGGAATGCATGAAAATTGAATCTAGTGAGGCATCATTAGAATTTTGTAGAATATTTCAGGCAGATTATGTGACTGTACCATTAATAAAATCTTGGTTCAGCGATGGAGTAAAGTTAGGGTACTTAAATTAATTCCCAGTTTTCTTAAAGCGTAACGATCTGACTAAATTTTGGGTAATCTCTCCTGATTTATTCTTCAATTTGGATGCTTTGTTTTGGCTTCACTTTGATGAAAGTCTTATACGTTTCTATAGCACCTTTCACAACCTCAGAGCAACACACACATTGCAGCCAATGAAACACTTTTGAAGTTAGTCGTTCTTGTAATGTAGGAAACACAACAGATAATCTGCACACAGTAACCTACCACACAGCGCACTGATATCACCAGAGAGAACTTTCCTGGTCTCCTTCAAAATAATTCCATGGGATCTTGAGAAAAGGCAACACATGGTCTCATCTGGAAGACAGATGCGCACTCAGTGTTGTACTGGAGTGTTAGTCTGGATTTTTGTGCTGAAGTCTCTACAACCTTCTGAGCCAGAGTGATGAGATGTCCTTGCAAGTTGATGTTACTCACCTCCGGAAGTGACAGTCCCGGGGTGAGCTTGAGTGTGTGTTTGTTTTGGATTACATGGATGATTTAGGCTTGGTTATACACCTGAGGTGTAAGTTTTTAACACAGACGGTGGTAGAGGCGGGTACTATTACAATGTTTAAAAGACGTTTGGACAGGTACACGGATAGGAGGGTTTGGAAGGATACGGGCCAGATTCGGGGAAATGGGACTCGTTGAAGAAGGCAGCTTTGTGGGCATGGATGTTTCTACATGTGGTGCAGAGGGTGGGTAGCTGCTGTTTTGGGACCAGGACTTGCTCAGGAAGGCACCTTTGTGGGGATGACATGATGGCTGAAGGGGCTGTTTCAGTACTGTATAACTATGACTCTAAAAAGCAAAATCTTAACTGGAGGATCACGTAAGACTCCAGGAAGGTATTGCCACTGTTTGAAGAATGGACACTGTAGTGGCAGGAGCAGTTTAATGTGGGAAGACATGAGACAATTCATCTTCAGAGAGCAAGCAAGGAAAGGCATTGTAAACTGAACCAAGGCCCTGACGTATGAATAGGAATCTTAGAGCATGTCTGCAACATTCCTTGAAGAAGTAAGTGCAAGTAGCTTTCTTAAAATGTCAGATGCAATAATGTAATTGAACCAAAAAGAGAGCAATTATTGTCCTCATGGGACAGAGAAGACTGAGGTACATTGATGAAGAGTTGCTACACGTAGTGCAGAGGGTGGGCTGCTGCAGTTTGGGGACCAGGCCTTCAAACTGAGGAACTAACGAGAATGTTACTGAAACCTTCCATCAGAGGCTGAATGTCTGAGCTGGTGAAGGAGTGTCAGCAAGTATTTGTAAAGCATGCGTCACATCTGACTAATCCAGTAGAGGTTTATCAGGAAGCCACTGGTGTGGCCAATTTAAGAATAATGATGGATGATGTCCACAAAGGTCTCTGTGAGCATACACTATCGGAGATGGTTGGAAAAGATGAGTGCAAACTATTGAGGTAATCTTGTGATAACAGGTTTAGTGAGAGACATTGACCCTCTGATGTTTAAGGGTTAATAGCAGTCCTGGTTTGTTGTGACATGTAAGTCTGCCAAGAATTATTTTGACTTTTGGTTTCATTTCTGCTTTATTTCATTCCGTTGACTGATTCAAACAACAACTAACCGGTTTCCATCTTCACCACAGTTCTCAGACAAAATAATTTGCACAGAGGGGATTTTCACACATTCTTAACCTAGAGCTTGTTATTAGCAGTAACGTATTTGTTGGCAGTCTGGAGTTAACCTCTTGTACATTTGAGCGTGAAGATTGTTTTCAATAGACTGTGGTCTTGGGACCAAACAAAGTTGGACCTCAGAAGTGAGATCCTATTTTAAGAAGAAAGCTGTTCACCTAACCTGATAGATGATACTCAAGACGATACTTAAGACTTTGCAGAGAGCCAACCTGAATTCAGAGAATTGTTGCGCTGATTAAGTTATTTTCTAAGATACCAGGAAATGCAGGTAAAGGGACATTTTGTTAGCTGTTTCCTGCCTCAATCTAGCAATTGCTTTCTTGCTTAAAATGGTTGGTGTGAGCACTTGGAGAAATGCTTGGTGTGCATGTCATTTTCTCCCCTGATGTGAGCAGTTTGAGAGGGCAATGAGTGAGATCACTACTTGTGCCACTTCAATAGAAATGTGGGAGGCACAGAGTTACTAACGTGCAACTTTGTTGGTTTCAGGACGGGGTTTGATTCCTGTGAATAAATCTGGTTAAAGACAGGTTCAGGTACCTCTGAACTTCAGAGGCTAGACTCTTAGACTTACCTCAGTTGTCCTTGTTGCTTTTTACCAATACCTGGATGTTTCAAATTAGCTGGAGATGGTATCTTACACATGGGTTGCTATCAGAGCTGATTTTTAAGCAGAGAATGCTTCAAGTGCTTTGAATGATTAGTCCTATGGCCAGTTTTCCTTCTAGGGGCCTGAGTAACAAGGAGAGGTTTCATATAAGACTTCATTCCCTGGAACATCAAAGATTGAGGGATGACCTGATAGAGGTGTGTAAGATCATGAGGGGCATAGACAGGGTGAAAGCACCATTGTCTTTTTCCCAGGGAGGGGTGCTAAAAATAAGGTGGCATAGGTTTAAGATCAAAGGCGGGAGATTTATTAGGGTCATCAGGGGCAGATTCTTCTCACAAAGGATGTTATGTATTCGGAATGAGCTGCCAGAAATAATGGTTGAGGCCGGCACATTAGCAATATTTAAAAGCCATCTAGATAAGGACATGGATAGGAGAGGTTTAGAGTGCCGTGGGACAAACGTGGGCAGATGGGACTAGCTCGCTGGGCAAGAGTTGGCATGGACAAGTTGGGCCGGAGGGCCTGTTTCCGTGCTGTATGACTCTGTGGTGCCGGACCAGAATGAGATCTTTGACAATTGGTGTGTAATTATGTTTCTTTGAGTTACCTTAGATTCTTCTGGCAACCACCTAACATCTATCTTCTACTCCTGGCCCTTCTTCCATCTTCTACTCCTGGCCCTTCTTCCATCGGAGAGTTCCTTTCTATTTACATACCAAACATTAATGAATCTTCGCTACAACATAGGGCTTTTCTTAATTGGTTGATTAGGATATTTCTTCATTAAGATAGGGGACCCACTTTACGTCTCGCATTGCACCTTGCAGTGCGTACCACTTCTGTATGCCTCAGCTTCCACACCTGAGCAGCATTCTTGTGAAACTTTACAACTCCACCTAATAAGTATGGCGTTCAGGTGCCCAGCATCAACTTGACTATCCGTCAGTGTGAGGAAGCACAAAGCTGCTCACTGGAGATGATTTGAAAACGAAGGAAAGAGTACCATAGAACCATAGAACCATAGAGCACAAAACAGGCCCTTCGGCCCACCGTGTCGTGCCGTCCATCGGACCACCCTCACACTACCTAACCCCTTCCTCCCGCATATCCCTCTATCTCACGTTCCTCCATATGCCTATCCAACAAGCTCTTGAACCTGTTCAATGTATCTGCCTCCACCACCACCCCAGGCAGTGCATTCCATGCACCAAGCACTCTCTGGGTGAAAAACCTCCCTCTGACATCTCCCCTGAACCTCCCACCCATAACCTTAAAGCCATGACCTCTCGTCTTGAGCATTGGTGCCCTGGGAAGGAGGCGCTGACTGTCTACTCTATCTATTCCTCTCAATATTTTATATACCTCTATCATGTCTCCTCTCATCCTCCTCCTTTCCAGTGAATAAAGCCCTAGCACCTTAAGCCTCTCCTCATATTCAATACCCTCCAATCCAGGCAGCATCCTGGTAAATCTCCTCTGCACCCTCTCCAATGCCTCCACATCCTTCCTATAATGAGGCGACCAGAACTGAACACAGTACTCTAAATGTGGCCTAACTAGAGTTTTGTAAAGCTGCATCATAACCTCGCGGCTCTTAAACTCAATCCCGCGATTTATGAAAGCCAACATCCCATTGGCCTTCTTAACTGCTCTTTCCACCTGTGAGGCAACTTTCAACGAACTGTGAATATGAACCCCCAGATCCCTCTGCTCCTCCACACTGCCAAGTACCTTGCCGTTTACCCTGTACTCTGCCCTGGAGTTTGTCCTTCCAAAGTGTACCACCTCACACTTCTCCGGATTGAACTCCATCTGCCACTTGTCAGCCCAGCTCTGCATCCTATCAATATCCCTCTGTAAGCTCCGACAGCCCTCCACACTATCCACAACACCGCCTATCTTAGTGTCGTCCGCAAACTTACTAACCCAGCCCTCCACCCCCTCATCTAAGTCATCTATAAATATCACAAAAAGTAGAGGTCCCAGAACCGATCCCTGCGGGACACCACTCGTCACTGCCTTCCAATCCGAGGGCACTCCTTCCACCACAACCCTCTGCTTTCTACATGCAAGCCAATTCCTAATCCACACAGCCAAGCTTCCTTGGATCCCTCGGCCTCTGACCTTCTGAAGAAGCCTACCATGAGGAACCTTATCAAATGCCTTACTAAAATCCATGTAAACCACATCCACCACACTGCCCTCATCAATCTTCCTGGTCACCTCCTCAAAGAACTCTATCAGGCTTGTGAGGCAAGATCTTCCCTTCACAAAGCCATGCTGGCTGTCCCTAATCAGTCCATGATTCTCTAGGTGTTCATAAATCCTATCCCTTAGAATCCTTTCTAACAGCTTACCCACCACAGACGTGAGACTCACCGGTCTATAATTCCCTGGCCTATCCCTATTACCTTTTTTGAACAAGGGGACCACATTCGCAATCCTCCAATCCTCCAGCACCACCCCCGTAGACAACGAGGACTCAAAGATCCTTACCAGCGGTTCAGCAATCTCCTCCCTAGCCTCTCGAAGCAGCCTGGGGAAAATCCCATCAGGCCCCGGAGATTTATCTGTCTTAATATTATTTAACAACTTCATCACATCCTCTCTCTTGATATCAACAACCTCGAGAACATTACCCCTACCAGCACTCCCTTCCGCATCATCAAGACCCCTCTCCCTGGTGAATACCGAAGAGAAGTACTCATTCAGGACTTCTCCCACTTCCGCCGCCTCCAGGCAAATTCTCCCACCTTTGTCCTTAATCGGACCTACCTTCACCCTAGCCATCCTCCTACCCTTCACGTACTTGAAAAAGGCCTTGGGATTTTCCTTAACCCTACTAGCCAAAGCCTTTTCATGTCCCCTTCTAGCTCTCCTCAGCCCTTTCTTAAGTTCCTTCCTCGCTACCTTATATTCCTCACGGGCCCTGTCTGAACCTTGCTGCTTATACCTCACGTATGTTACCTTCTTCTCCCTAACAAGTCGTTCCACCTCTCTCGTCACCCACGGTTCCTTCACCCCGCCATTCCTTCTCTGCCTCACCGGGACATATTTATCCCTAACATCCTGCATAAGATCCCTGAATATCGACCACATCCCCATGGTACATTTTCCTTCAAAAAGGACATCCCAATTTACACTCCCAAGTTCTCTCCTTATAGCCTCGTAGTTAGCCCTTCCCCAATTGAAAAACCTCTTGTCCTCTCTGCACCTGTCCCTGTCCATGACAATTTTAAAGGTTATGGAGCAATGGTCACTGTCCCCCAAATGCTCACCCACCAATAGATCCTTCACCTGTCCCGGTTCATTTCCTAAAACTAGATCTAACATGGCATTCCCTCTAGTCGGCCCGTCAACATACTGCGTCAGGAATCCCTCCTGGACACATTTAACAAATTCTGTCCCACCTAAACCTTTGGCACTAAGCAGGTTCCAGTCTATATTTGGGAAGTTGAAGTCTCCCATAATAACAACCCTGTTATTTCTGCTTCTCTCCAAACACTGCCTGCCAATCTGCTCCTCTATATCTCTACTGCTACCGGGGGGCCTATAGAATACTCCTAGTAGAGTAACTGCTCCTATCTTGTTCCTTAACTCCACCCATACGGACTCTAGAGATGATCCTTCTACAACACCCATCTTTACCACAGCCGTAACAGTGTCCCTGACCAGTATCGCCACCCCTCCACCTCTTCTCCCCCCTTCCCTATCCCTCTTAAAACATCAAAAACCAGGAATATTCAATATCCACTCCTCTCCTGACGTCAGCCACGTCTCAGTAATAGCCACGATATCATAGTCCCCCATACTTATCCAAGCCCTCAGTTCATCCCCCTTATTCCTAACACTTCTTGCATTTAAGTAAACACACTTCAGTCCATCTATCTTACTACTTTTACAGCCTGTATTCTGCTTCTCCTTCCCCAAAGCCTCTCTGCCTGTTTGATCTAACTTTCCCCATTCCCTTCTTCCTCTGACCTACTCCTCCGGTTCCCTTCCCCCTCACAAACTAGTTTAAACCCTCCTGTACCACCTTAGCAAATCTCGCCGCAAGGATATTGGCCCCCTTCTGGTTCAGGTGTAACCCGTCCTCTCTGTACAGGTCCCACCTTCCCGAGAAGAGATCCCAATGATCCAGAAATCTAAAACCCTCCCTCCTGCACCAACTTCTCAGCCACACATTTATCTGCCACCTCCTTCTATTCCTACCTTCACTATCATGTGGCACTGGCAGCAATCCCGAGATTGCTACCCTTGAGGTCCTGTTCCTCAATTTTCTGCCTAGCTCCCTGAACTCACTCTTCAGGACCTCATCCCCCTTCCTACCTATGTCATTGGTGCCAATATGGACCACAACCTCTGGCTGCTCTCCCTCCCACTCTGTGGACCCGATCAGTGACATCCCGGACCCTGGCACCTGGGAGGCAACATACCATCCGGGATTCATGCTCACTGCCACAGAACCTCCTGTCTGTTTCCCTGACTATCGAGTCCCCTATCACTACCGCATGTCTCTTTCCCACCCTTCCCTTCTGAGCAGCAGTACCAGTCCCAGTGCCAGAGACCTGGTAACTGCAGCTAGGACCCTGCAGGTCATCCCGCTCAACAGCTTCCAAGGCAGAAAACTTGTTACTGAGGGGAACAGCCTCCAGGGCTCTCTGTCCTGTCTGCCTGCCTGACTTCTTCTTCCTCTTCCCTCCCCTGACCGTCACCATTCTGTCTGCCTCCTGAACCTCAGATGTACCTACCCTAAGGGGGGTGACTGTCACCTGATGCACCGTGTCTACCAAACTCTCTCCCTCCCTTATGCTGCGCAGTGTTTGTAGCTGCAACTCCAGCTCATCAACTCTGAGCCGAAGTTCGTCCAGCCTCAAGCACTTACTGCAGATGTGGCCATCTTGGACCGCAGCAAGGTCCACGAGTTCCCACATCAAACAGCTGCAGCACACCACCATGTCCTCCATCTGACTACCTTTTTTTTTCCTAGTTAGTCCCACCTACAAATCTATAATGACCAAAAGCTAAACCTTGCCTTTACCTACTTACCAGCTACTTACCCTCCTTGCCCCTTCGTGCCAAAGCCCCTTGAGCCAAAGCCCAGAACACTCTGCTGCCACTCACTCCACTGCCCGGTCCGATGCTGCCCGCTCTCTAGGCTGTTTGCTTTTTAAGCTGCCCGCGCCGTGCCTGCGCAGTCCAGCCCCCACTCGACTACTTAAAAAACTTACTAAAAAATCTAAACCTTACGCTAAAAACCCTAACAAAAAACTAACCCTTACACCCAAAAACCCTAACCGCCTCGCCATTTGGCATGGTGGAGCTGACCGTCGCTGTCGTTGTGAAGACCAAAGGAGCGGTAACGAGGATGACACAAACCTTCAGTGGCCTGTTGGTGGAGAGGTAGAGATTGGCTGATGGAGAAGATGTTGAGTATATGAATCAGGGATGAAAATGTCCACCGTTGGCTGCTCTTTGACATAATTCAAGAGAAGGCACATGTCACATGGGAAGATGGTAAGAAGCAGCATGGTGGGCAAGAACATCTACTGGACAGTGCAAGCAGCTACAACATTTGTTGCTAGCCATGGGTCGCTTGATTGATTTTGCAGATGTTCTGTTTTACATTCAGTTAAGATGGCCAGAGAGGCAGCAAGAGCGAACATTGCTGCTGCCCAACAGGAGAGCTGCAGAGGTTACAAAGAATGGTGGCGATGCGCCCAAAGAGCTGTTCAATTCCAGCAAGACCACTTGACCTTGTTCTTGAGGGGGCGGTAACGAAAGTGGCGATTTCAAGTTGAAACGTATCTTATCGATTGCTCCAGCTTGAGGACAATGAAAGGTGTATCAGAGGTAGCTCTGCCAGTTTACTACTCGTCTGCTAGTAAGACCCTGGTCAGACCCCACTTGGAGTACTGTGCTCAGTTCTGGTCGCCTCACTACAGGAAGGATGTGGAAGCCATAGAAAGGGTGCAGAGGAGATTTACAAGGATGCTGCCTGGATTGGGGAGCATGCCTTATGAAAGCAGGTTGAGTGAACTCAGCCTTTTCTCCTTGGAGCGACGGAGGTTGAGGGGGGACCTGATAGGGGTGTATAAGATGATGAGAGGTATTGATTGTGTGGATAGTCAGAGGCTTTTCCCCAGGGCTGAAATGGTGGCCACTAGAGGACACAGGTTTAAGGTGCTGGGGAGTAGGTACAGAGGAGATGTCAGGGGTAAGTTTTTTAGTCAGAGAGTGGTGAGTGTGTGGAATGGGCTGCCGGCAACGGTGGTGGAGGCGGATGCAACAGGGTCGTTTAAGAGACTGTTAGATAGATACATGGAGCTGAGAAAAATAGAGGGCTGTGGGTAAGCCTAGTAATTTCTAAGGTAGGGAGATGTTCGGCACAGTTTTGTGGGCCGAAGGGCCTGTATTGTGCTGTAGGTTTTCTATGTTTCTATGTAAGACTTGGATGATTTCGAGCATATGCTGCCATTACCTGAAGAGATACATTGGACATATAAGTGAACAATATGTTAGGGAGAAAAATTTGGATAATGAGGCTTTGTTGATTGTCGATAATGTTTGTAATCAGTTGGATTCCATCACTGATGTGTGTAGAAGCATCAGGATGATACTTTTGCCATGTAACAATACAGGAATGGACCAGTTGGGCTGAAGGGCCTGGTTCCATGCTGTATAACTCTATAACTAAAAATAGTCAGCCTATGGACCAAGGTGTCATCTTGAAATTCAGAGATTATTATTTGCATCATGTGATTAAGGAAATCAAGGAAAATGATTTGGTATCACTCATTGCTACATTGAAGAAATGCAGCTTAAAGGTTTCATTGGGCACTATAGCAGCTGCTTGGGATGAAGCATACAATGTCTGGTGGAAGTCACGGTCTGAAGCAGTGAATGACAACAGGGACTTCTCCATGTAACCAGCGTCAAGATTGAGATTGTTTCCCTCGCAGGTAAGGTGGTGGTGGAATTGACACAGTAGAAATCAAGGAGGGTCTTGCATCACGTGCTGAGGAACCTACAACTGAAGGCGTTCGTGAGCTGACGAGGGAGCAGGCAGCAGCGCAGCCAGAATCAGAAAGCTTCAAGAGATCTTGGTGTTAAAGGATGTCTTTTCTAAATCAGAAGAGGGCTTCGCAATTTGAAAAGATAATGATCCCGAAATGGAATGTAGTGTAAAAGTGAGCAATTCATTCAATGTTACTGAAGAAAAATGGTGAAAGTTACGGCTCTCCTCTTGACAGTTAGACTGTCAACATCAGTCTCCACTGAACCAGTGCCTGTCACATCAGCATCATCAATTATACCTGCACCGGAGCCAGCAGCGTCGTCGCCTATCTCACCCACCTGCCTGTCTCCTCCTCCACCCGGCCAAATGTCTGTCCATCTCACACCACCATCTTGTGCAGAAATATTTGTGTTTACCTTCCAAATGCAAAAAGAAGATAAGGTATTTATTTATTAGTCACATGTACATCGAAACACACAGTGAGATGCACCTTTTGCGTAGAGTGTTCTGGGGGCAGCCCGCAAGTGTTGCCACGCTTCCAGCACCAACATAGCATGCCCACAACTTCCTAACCCCTTACGTCTTTGGAATGTGGGAGGAAACCGGAGCACCAGGAGGAAAACCACGCAGACACGGGGAGAATGTACAAACTCCTTACAGACAGCGGCCGGAGTTGAACCGGAATTGCTGGCGCTGTAATAGCGTTACGCTAACCGCTACACTACCGTGCTGCCCCATAAAAAATTCCAACATTTTAACTTTTTTAACCTCTGGTTTCCTGAGAATCTTAGCACTTGATACAGCACTAATTATTTTCTCCGAGTGTTATTCCCTGGAACGTAGGAGACTGAGAGGTGACCTGATAGAGGTGTATAAGATCACGAGGGGCATAGACAGGGGGAAAGCACACAGTCTTTTTCCCAGGCAGTGGGTGCTAAAGACAAGAGGGCATAGGTTTAAGATTAGAGGCGAGAGATTTAAAAGTGACATCAAGGGTAGCTTCTTCACGCAGAGGATGTTGCATACTTGCAATGAGCTGCCAGAATTAGTGGTTGAGGCGGGCACATCAGCAACGTTTAGAAGCCATCTGGATAAGAACATGGATAGGAGGGATTTAGAGGGCTATGGGAGGGCCAGACATGGGCAGATGGGACAAGCTCACAGGGCAACACAGTCGCCACGGACGAGCTGGGCCGAAGAGCCAAAGACTCTGACTCCATGACTGAGAATTGGAAGCTACTTCTGACATTTTTTACAAAGTTTTGCATAATGAAGAGTCCTTTAAGCATGTAAGTCCGTTAAGCATAAACTGGTGGAGACTTCTACTTGATTGTAACTATTCTATCAAATATAACCTCTATTCTAAGGGGATCAATCCCAGTTTCTGCAATATTTCCCCATTACTGGAATCCCCTGTGATACTCTGGTACCATAGTGATAAATACTCCTGCCCTGAATTCACTCGCTAATGGTCCTTCACTGTTACCCTAGTGCCACCTTGATGCCCTTGCAATACAGGTTGTAACAACTCATGCAATGAGGGATGAGTGGTAACTGCTGGCAGTGCCACATTGCATGAGTGCTTTATGCAAATGACTGTCACACACACACTTCTTCTGTCAGTATCCATGAGGACTCTGCGGTGGTCACTAACCATCGACCTGTGCACCTGTGATTGGTGAGGACAAGCTAAATTTGGTTTATCTCTGTTTGCTCACAGATTGGGCAGTGGTGTCCTTCAGAATTCAGCCAGCTTTGATAACGATGCTGCAGAGTCGTTCTTGGACATAGATATTTGAACAGTCTCCACTCGGAGCCTGGCACGGTGGTGCAGCGGGTAAAGCCACTCCCTCACAGCTCCAGAAACCCAGGTTCAATCCTGTCCTCCGGCACTGTCTGTATGGAGTTTGCACATTCTCCCTGTGACCGTGTGGGTTTCCCCCGGGTGCTCTGATGTCCAAAGCATGGCTTGGTGGGTTGATTGTCCCTGATGTGGAGCAGAATGACCAAACCTGGGAGGTGTTGGAAAGGACGTGCGGGGAATGGAAGCATGAGATGACTGTAGGATTAATGCAATTGGGTGGTCGATGGTTAGCATTGACTCACTGGGCTGAAGGGCCTGTCTCTGTGCTGTACCTTGTTTGTGTTGTGTCTCAGATAAGGGAGGATGGTGGGTGGCAATAAGGAGGAGGTTTCCTTATCAAATGCCATTCAATCTCCTGGGGTCAGAGACGATGTTAAAGAGCCCCCACACCACTCCCTCCACTGTAGCACTGCCCCAGTGGGGCTTTCCTTTGATTGGGGCAGGGTGCACCTAGGGATTGTGATGATGGAGCTGGGACAGTGACTGAAAGGTATCCTTCTGAGAGTATGACTAGAGCATGGAAACAGGCCCTTCAGCCCAACTCGTCCATGCTGACGTTGCCTTCCTGAGCCGGTCCCATTTGCCTGCGTTTGCCCCATACCCCTCTACGCCTTTCCTATCCATGTACCTGTCTAAATGTCTTTTAAACGTTGTAATTGTACCACCTCTACCACTTCTTCGAGCAGCTCATTCCATATACCCACCACCTCTGTGTGAAAACATGTCTTGCGACAGTCTTTCCAGTTTAGGAGTTCCCAGATGTTATTGACAGAACCTTGGGGGATAGTCTGGGCTGAGATTGCCCATGTGCTGTCCTTAACTGGTGCCCAGGTCAGTTTTTTCCCTGTGGTTAAATGTGACACTGTGATTCAACCGATTGGCTTGCTGTGAATCAGAAATCCAATATAGAAACAGAAATGCTGGAAACACTTAGCAGGTCAGGAAGCATCTGTGGAGAGAGGAACAGAGTTGACGTCAGAACCAGGAAAGTGAGAAAACAAGTTAGTTTCAAGTTGCCAAGAAGGTTGGGGGGTGGGGGGTGGCGGAGGGATGCTTCAGATAAAAGCACGAGGCTGGAGTTGCTCTGGTGATATGCTGTTTACGAAACTTTCTGATGGATTAGCAAGGTCATTTAAAGAGACACAGAAAACAAATGAGAGGACTTGTAAAGGTATGGTATGTGTAGGCCCGGGCTGATAAAGGTGCCAGATTTCCTTCACTGATGGACATCTGTGAACCTGATGGGTTTGTGCAGTAATCCAGTAGCTTCAGGGACACCACCACTGATTCTGTTTATGGAAATGGGCCCCATTGAGTCAAGCACCCACTAACATTAATGTACACTGATTTGATTTTATTTTGGAGATGACATTACAAAAGTTGGTATCATAGACAGTGAGGAAGGTTATCAAACCTACAGAGGGATCTTGATCAGCTGGGTAAGTGGGCCAAGGAATGGCAAAAGGAGTTCAATTCAGATAAATGTGAGGTGTTGCACTTTGAGAAGTTTTCACAGTGAACTGTAGGGCCCTGGGGAGTGTTGTAGAACAGAGGGACCTAGGAGTACAAGTACATGGTTCCCTGAAAGTGGAGTCACAGGTAGACAGGGTGGTGAAGAAGGCATTTGGCACGCTGATCTTCATCAGTCAGGGCATTGAGTATAGGAGTTGGGACATTATGTTGCTGCTGTATAAGTCATTGGTGAGGCTGCATTTGTAGCACTGTGTACAGTTTTGGTCACCCTGTTATAGGAAAGGCATCATTAAACTGGAAAGAGCACAGAAAAGACTTACGAGGATGTTGCCAGGACTCGAGGATCTGAGTTATAGGGAGAGGTTGGACAGGTTAGGACTTTATTCCTTGGAGCATGGGTGACTGAGGAGTGACCTTTACAGAGGTGTATAAAACCATGAGGGGCATATACAGGGTGAATGCACATGGTCTTTTTCCCAGGGAAAGGGAATCAAAAACTTGAGGGCGTAGGTTTATGGTGAGAGGGGAAAGATTTAAAAGGGACCTGAGGGGCAACTTCTTCATGCAAAGGGTAGTCCGTATATGGAACAAGCTGCCAGAGGAAGTGGGTGAGGCAGGTACAAAACAACGTTTAAAAGGCACCCGGACGAGTACGTGGATAGGAAAGGGTTAGAGGGATATGGGACTGGCTTAGATGGGCATCTTGGTTGGCATGGATGAGTTGGGCCGAAGGGCCTGTTTCCGCGCTGTATGACTCTAGGACTCTATGACATACGGAATAAGTGAAACTGGTGCCATTGAAATAACCAGGGGCTGTTGTGGGGCTTCTGTCTCAGGAGAATGGACCTGTCCACTAGCAAGAGCCGTAAATGGTAACATTTGTCTGTTTATAACTGTATAAAACTCAGTGTTACAAAACTCTGGTTAGGCCACACTTAGAGTACTGTGTCCAGTTCTGGTTGCCTCATTATAGGAAGGATGTGGAGGCGTTGGAAAGGCTGCAGAGGAGATTTACCAGGAGGCTGCCTGGATTAGAGAGTATGGATTATGAGGAGAGACTAAAGGAGCTAGGGATTTACTCATTGGAGAGAAGATGAGGGGAGACATGGTAGAGGTATACAAGATATTGAGAGGAATAAATGGAGTGGGCAGCCAGCACCTCTTTCCCAGGGCACCAGTGCTCAAAACAAGAGGACATGGCTTTAAGGTATTGGGTGGGAAGTTCAAGGGAGATGTCAGAGGGACGTTTTTCACCCAGAGAGTGGTTGGTGCATGGAATGCGTTGCCTGGGGTGGTGGTGGAGGCTGATACATTGGACAAGTTCAAGAGATTGTTAGATAAGCATATAGAGGAATTTAAGAGGGATATGTGGAAGGAAGGGGTTAGATAGTCTTAGGTGTGGTTTGATGGGTGGCACAACATGATGGGCCGAAGGGCCTGTATTGTGCTGTATTGTTCTATGGTTCTATGGTCTTCTGACCCTTGGAGAGATCCTGGTTAAAAGCTCCCCCCTGCATGCTTCTATTGATTGAAAAATGACTCAGTATGTGGTTGAATCCATGACGTGCCTGTAAATTCTCTATAATGATTTTTGTATTTCTTGCTATTTTACTTTCATTTTGTGCTTTCCATGCCTCACTTTCTGGATCATTCTTGACATTTTTTAAAACCCTTTCAATCCTCAGTCATGCTCCTGGTTTTTGGCAACATTACAAATCTCTTAATCTGATACACTGCCTAAATTTTAGATTCGGCCATAGTTTATATCACTTTTCAAATGGAGTCTTTATTCTTCAAGGGACTGTGTACTTGTTGAGAATTATGAATTGTTATAGTGAGACAGCGTGGCATCAGACCCTTCAGCCCAACAGGTCCCATTCTGATGGGTCACAGGGAGTGAATGGCAGGGACCTCCGGAGTGTTGATATACAAAGGGGCTTTGGGGTGCAAGTCCATAGGTGTCTGAACTGGTGACGTAGGTGCAGAGGGTGGTGAAGGATGCATTGTGATTGCCTTCATCGGCTGAGGCATTGAGTATAAGTGTTAGGACGTCATGTTGCAGCTGTACAAAACATTGGTTAGACCGCACGGAGCATTGTGTACAGTTCTGGTCACCACACTACAGGAAAGATGTGGTAGCAATGGAGAGAGCACAGAAGAGATTCACCAAGATGTTGCCGGGAATGGAGGGCTGTAGTTAAAAGGAGAGCTTGGATCAGCTGGATTTGTTCTCATGGAGTGTAGGAGGCCAAGGGGAGGTATGTAAGATTATGAGGGGCCTAGATACAAAAGATAGTTAGAAACCTTTTCCCAGGGCAGGGTACGTAGAACTAGAAGGCCTAGGTTTAATGTGAGAGCAGAGAAATTTAAAGGAGATCTGAGGAGTAAGTTTTTCACAGACGGTGGTGGGTGTGTGGAATGAGCTGCCAGAGGAGGTGGTGGAGGCAGGAACAGTTACAAGTTGAAAAGGAGATTGGGCAGGTGCTTGAATAGGAAAGGTGTGGAGGGATATGGGCCTAATGTGGGCATCAAGATTGGCATGGGCGAGGTGGGAAAAGGGCCCGTTTCTGTGCTTGAAAACAAACTGGTGGAGGATCTCAGTGGGTCAGGCAGCATCTGTGGAGAGAAGTGGACAGTCAACATTTCAGGCTGAGACCTTTCATCTGGACTGCCTTGTGACCCAAAACGTTGACTGCCCATTTCCCTCCACAAATGCTACCTGGCCCACTGAGTTACTCCAGCATTTAGTTTCTTTTGCTCCAGATTCCAGTATCTGCAGTCTCCTGTGTCTCCGTTTCTGTGCTGGACGATTGTGTGATTCTATGATCATTGCATCTATTTTACCAATCAAATGTGTACCTGTGGGACCCTGACTGTGAATCACATTCCCTCCTCCTCCCTCCTTGTCCTTGTGTTCATGTGGATTTCTCTCAGACAGCATAGGGATGTTAAAAGAGAAATAATGTCTGGGAAGTGAAAGAATCTTGCCTTTCGCCTGGAGCTCTGTCAGTTTTAGAACTTATTTACGGGATGTGGCATTACTGGCAGGCCAGCAGTAATTCCCCATCTTCCCGTAAAAAGGTGATGGTGAACCACCTTAAATCTCCACAGTCTATCTGGTGCAGTTGCTTCCACTGTGCTGTTGGGGGAGTTCCAGGATTTAGACCCAGTGATATTGAGAGAAGATCAATGCAATTCCATGTTGGGATGGAGCACCAGTCAGGCAGGCTGCTTTGTTGTGGATGGTGCTGAGCTTCTAGAGTGTTGTTGGAGCTACACTCATCCAGGCATGTGGAGAGTGTTCCATCACACCCCTGACTTGTCTTATAGAGGGTGAAGGGTTTGAGTGTCTGGAGGGGTGTCGCTCAAAGCAGGATACTCAGCTTCTGAGTTGCTCTTGTAGCCATTGTGGCATTTCCAGTTGAGTTTTTGTTCCATTGGTGACCCCCAACACGTTGATGGTGACAAGGGTAATACCACTGAATATCTCAGCTAGGAGAAAGACTCACTTTCGTCAGAAATTTCCATTGCCTGGCACTTTTGTGCCTGAATGTTATTTGCCACCTTTCAGCCCATGCCTGAATATTGTCCAGGTCTTGCTCCACACAGACATGGGCTGCTTCATTTGCTGAGGAGTTGTGAATGTCATTGAACATTGTGCAATCATCAGTGAACATCCCCACTTCTGACCTCATGATGGAAGCAAGGTCACAGAGCTGAATATGTTTGGGCTGCGGACGATGTCCTGAGGAACTCTTACACTGATGTCCTGGGACCAGGATGCTTGACCTCCAGCAACCACGACCACCTTCCTTTGTTGAAGGCAAGGCTCCAACCAGTGTAGAGTTTCCCTCTTGATGCCCATTGACTTCACTTTTACCAGGGCTCCTTGATCCCACAATCGGCCAAATGTTGTCTTGATGTCAAGGTCCATCTCCCTCACCTCGTCTCTTGAATTCTGATCATCTTCAAACCGAGGCTGCGATGAGATCAGTGATGCTGCTGGAACCCAAATTAGGAATCGCTTTTGAATCTGCACACTCAGTCTGGTGAAAGTGCTTGCACTGTGTTGTTGGGTAGGGAGTTAAGCCCTGTGATAATGAGGTAAGACCAACACAGTTCCGGGTCAAGCAGATCAGTGAGAAGGGTATTGTTGAATGAGCGCCACTTAATAGCACCGTCACCAGCAGTGCATAAAATTGAAAAGGGATTGATTCAGCCTGAGTTTCACTGTGGATTTCGAGGGCAGACGGTGTGGTTGCCCACTTTGGGTGAGAGAAAGATAGATTTGTGTACTCCTAAGTATGGGAACAGTGGAGGAGATGACAGGTTCTGGGTCTGTGCTGAAAAATGAGTAAAACTAATGAGCAGGTAGAGAACAAATAATTAGGGTAGTGTTGACCTCCGAGTGCTGGTATAGTGGTCTGCAATGTAAAGGATGAAACGTATACCATGGCTTGCAGAGCTGGGCTTGGACCCTGTCTAGACCAGTTAGAATCATAGTCAGACAACATGGAAACAGGCCCTTTGGCCCAACCAGTCCATGCTGACCAAGATGCCCGTCTAAGCTAGTCCCATTTGGCCCATATCCCTCTAAACCTTTCCTATCCATGTACCTGTCCAACTGTCTTTTAAATGTTCCTGATTCCACAATCCTGGGGAAAAAACCTGTGTGCATTCACCCTATCTATGCCCTTATGATTTTATACACCACTCTACGATCACCCCTCATTCTCCTATGCTCCAGTAAATAAAATCGTAGCCTGCTTGATCTTTCTATCGAGTCCTAGCAACATCCTCGTAAATCTTTTCTGCACCCTTTTCAGATCTTTCCCTTCCGATAACTAGTTTAAAACTAATAGAACTAAGGTCACTGGTGCCAGAGTGCTCTGCCACTGATGCCTCCGTCACTTATCCTGACCCATTTCCCTTAAGTAGGTCAAGGTTTGCCCTCTCCCGAGTAGGGCCTTCAATATATTGCATGAGGAAACTTTCCTGAACACACAACAAATTCCACCCCATTTAAGCCGTTAACCCAATGGCTTCCCAGTCTATGTTAGGAAAGTTAAAATGCCCTATTATTGTTGCAATTCTCTGCAATTTCCCTGCATATTTGTTCCTATAATTCCCATTGACTATTAGGGGGCCTATAGTACAAGCCCAACAAGGTAATCACCCCCTTCTTACTTCTCAGCTGCACCCATGAAGCCTCATTGGATGATCTTTCAGTCATTTCATCTCAGACAACTGCCGTGACATTCTCTTTAATCAGAAATGCAACTCCCCTTCCTCTCTTTCCTCCACCTCTCTCCCACCTGTAGCACCTGTACCCTGCCAGTCTTGTCCCTCCCTCAGCCGCGTTTCTGTATCCCAGTCCCATACCTATCCACGCCCTGAGTTCATCCACCTTACCTGTCAGGCCTCTTGCGTTGAAACAAATGTAAATTAATCCCTCAGTCTTTCCTCGCTCCCTGGCACGCTGCTGCCTGTCTTGTCAACTGACCTCACTGGCATTGAATTCTATCCGAACTTCCAGACTCCTCACTTCTGCTTTGGATCCCACCCCCCTGCCAATCTAGTTTAAAACCCTCCCCAGTAGCATGAGCAAATCTGCCCCCCAGGGTATTGGTCCCCTCCAGTTCAGGTGCAACCCGTTCCTCTTGTACAGGTCGCCTCTGCCCCAGAAGAGATCCCAATGGTCCACAAATCTGAATTCCTGTCCCCTGCTCCAACTCTTCAGCCATGCATTCATCTGCCATATCCTCCTATTCCTGCCCTCACTAGCAGCTGGCACTGGGAGTAATCCAGAGGTTACTACCCTCAAGGCCCTGCTTTTCAACCTCTCTCCTAACTTCCTATATTCACTCCACAGGACCTCATCCCTTTCTCTACCTATGTCATTGGTGCCAATGTGCACAATGACCTCTGGCTGCTCACCCTCCCCTTTGAGAATATGCTGCAGCCACAGAGACCATCCTTGACCCTGGCACCAGGGAGGCAACACACCATCCTGGAGTCCCTTTTGCGGCCACAGAGTCTCCTGCCCAGCCCCGAACTATCGAGTCCCCTATCACTACTGTCCTGTCTGCTTCACCCTTCCCTGCTGAGCCTCCGAGCCAGTCCTGGTGCCACAGACCCGGCTGCTGCTGCTTTCTCCACCATTCAGTGTGGACACTCTAGAAGCTCAGGGATGAAGGGAGGGGGCCCAGCACATTAAGGTGAGTGTACTTACTGGACTGATACTGCCACTTTAAGGGTTAGATTACAAAGACTGGCTTGTATTTCCTGATGTTTAGAAAACTAAGAGGTGATGTCATTCAGTGGTTTCATGATTGAAGTATTTGCCGGGGTAGACAGAGAGACACTCTTGTCCTGCACAAGTTCAGGGTCAACATCGGGAAACACTTCACACAATCCTGGAGAATTCTCCCAAGTTATTGTTGAGACTTGATGGACAAGGGTCAGATTTTGAGGTTGAATTTGGTTTGGGCTCAGCAAGGTTATTGGGGGATTAAAGATGCACAGGTTGTGGCTGGGTCAGTGTAGTTAAAATAGATCTCTTCTGAAGCTGAATCATGGAATATGCTTCAGCAGTTGAATGGTCTCCCTGTATTCTACAGTTTAAGCGAAAAGAACAGCGATACATGAAAAAGCCAGGTTCACCGAGGCCTCTCAGACTGTTTCCTGGTTTCCGAGTATTTGCAGTTCAAAAAATAATAATCTTGGTGTTCATTATGGTGTGTGGATTTGGTCACATCAGCACGGAATATTTTCCATTCGGATAGGGAATAGATTCATCCTTTCTCTGTGACCTGGGATCATATCCTGGAAACAAAGTGACTCAACATCTCCCCTCATTGCCTCAGCTGAGCAGGTCTGGAGAGGGAGTGTGGCAGCTAACTGCCAGGGACCCAAGTTGCTGGTAGACAGCCAGTAACTGGCCCTGTTGGTGAGCCTTGTGCTGTGAAACATTGATTTTTAATTCCTCTACAATTTACTTTTCCTTTGCAGAAGATCATTTCCTGTTACCTTTGAAGCATAAAGTAAACATTTACCAACATAACCAGCAGGACAATCCAACGGTCAATACTCAGGTACAGATCGGGCGAGCCAGGGCACCTGTCATTATGTTATGCTGCGGCTGGTTTTGCTGAGGGTCAGTGCTGCCAGTTGGTTAGATGTGTGCCTAACGTGGAGGTGGTGTGATTAGAGGGTGGTATTCCACTATGCTGTGCAGTAGAGCCAGCAATAGTGCTGATGTCTCTCAGCCAGAGGATTAATGCTGCATTGGTGGAAAATATACGTCTGTCTCGATCTCTGGTCGTGACCAGACTGACTATTTGTTTCCATCCAAGTTGCCTATCCTCTTTCAGCTCTCGGTGTTTACTTAGTCCTGTGCTAAACCTTTGAGCAAGGCAGCACTGTTCTGGTCAACATGGACCAGTTGGGCCGAAGGGTCCGAGTCACTGGGGAGGATCTTGCGTCATCGGGTCGTCAGTTGTTTCAGGACTCCCACCTGCCAGCTTCTGTTTGTCCCCACTTCCTGACTCTGGTTGCTGTCCACAGGGACGTTTGTGGTGACGGTATACAGGTTCCTCTTTCCCTATCAGTGTCCCTGCCCCTCTCTCCCCATCACCACTCCAGCTTACTGCTCACCCTTCACTCATCTGTTGAAGGGTGATGCCTGCACGTAGAGTTATATGGCACAGAAACTTGTCTGTGACAACCACCATGCCCATCCACGCCAGTCCCATTTGCCTGTGTTTGGCCCATATCCCTCTATCCTATCCATGTACCTGTCCAATGTACCTACTTGTTCCTTATCCCGAGTTTCCCCTGAACTCAGTGCCTTGCTGAGCCATTTCATAGGGCAGTTAACATTGCCGTGGGTCTGGTGGCAAACAGGAGCCAGAGCAGGCAACGTTGGCAGATTCCCTTCCCTGATTGTCATAAAAACACATTAGCTTCTTTATCATAGAATTATTGAAATGTACAGCACAGATAGAGACACAGAAACCCTACAGCACGTACAGGCCCTTCGGCCCACAAAGCTGTGCCGAACGTGTCCCTACCTTAGAAATTACTAGGCTTACCCATAGCTCTCTATTTTTCTAAGCTTCATGTACCTATCCAACAGTCTCTTAAAAGACCCTATCGTATCCGCCTCCACCACCGTTGCCGGCAGCCCATTCCATGCACTCACCACTCTCTGAGTAAAAAACTTACCCCTGACATCTCCTCTATATCTACTCCCCAGCACCTTAAACCTGTGTCCTCTTGTGGCCACCATTTCAGCCCTGGGGAAAAGCCTCTGACTATCTACCCGATCAATACCTCTCATCATCTTATACACCTCTATCAGGTCCCCCCTCATCCTCCGTCGCTCCAAGGAGAAAAGGCCAAGTTCACTCAACCTGTTTTCATAAGACATGCTCCGCATTCCAGGCAGCATCCTTGTAAATCTCCTCTGCACCCTTTCTATGGCTTCCACATCTTTCTTGTAGTGAGGTGACCAGAACTGAGCACAGTACTCCAAGTAGGGTCTGACCAGGGTCCTATATAGCTGCAACAATACCTCCCGGCTCCTAAATTCAATTCCACGATTGAAGAACAATACACTGTGTGCCTTCTCAACCTGCGCAGATAGTCGCCCTTTCAGTCCACCTTGTCCATCCCTCTCCCACCACCCTCTGTGAGGAAAAACTTACCCTTCAGATCTCCTTTAAATTTCTCATTTCTCACCTTCAACCTATGCCCCCTACTTCTAGACTCCCCTACCCTGGGAAAATAATTCTGACCCTCGTAATTTTATAAACCTCTGTAAGGTCACCCCTCATCCTCCGACATTTCAGTGAGAAGAAACCCAGCCTGTCCAATCCCTCCTTATAACTCCAGCCCTCCATTCCAGGCAACATCCTGGTGAATCTCTTCTGCGCTCTCTATTTTGCTGCCACATCCCTCCTACTGTGTGGTGACCAGAAATGTCACCAGAAATGACCAGAATATTCCAAGTGTAGTCTAACCGATGTGTGCTCTAACAACTGCAATATGGCATCCCAACCCTTGTACTTAATTGCCTTTACTGGTATTAGCTTTTCCTTCCAGGTTATTTAATTAACTAAATTTACATGATGGATGTGCTTTCTCAAATTCACAGATCATTAATCCAGTAAGGTAATCACCAGCTTTCTGTGTCCACTTGTTTGGCCACTGCCCCTTTCACGACCCTCCGTTGGTCTTGCCTCCAGTCCAGGCTCCTCTCTAAACTGACTACCCTCATTATGCACAGGCTATATTCAGATCTGCTATATAAATATGCAACTGCACTGTGTGGTGTGTGTTCATGTTTGTGGAGCATTGACGAGTCCAGAGGTAACAAGTGGTGAGGGTTGCAGCAGTCGATGGGCTGAGGGTGGGTGCAGAGGTGGAAGGAAGTCCGTGCGGTGAGGAGAGATTACAGAGGGGCAAGGTTGTTCAGTATTCTTTGGGTCCTGGTTATTGCAGGATTTCTTGCTTTGGGCCCTATTACTGGTGACAGTAACCTTTCTTTTCTCTCTTGCAGAATATGGAAACTCTGTTTAAGAATATGTTGGAGGACAATCCAGTTAATGTTCATCAGTTTCTCTTTAATGAAGAGTCAGCCATAACGCAGCTGCATGTCTTTGGTAAATGGTGGCATCGTTGTGCCTGCTCAGCCTCTCCTGTGATGAGCTGTTTTAGTTAGTGTTTGCCGTCTCTCCCCCATCACAACCCTACCTTCCCAGTTTTTTTGTTTCCCCTTCTGGGTACCCAGATTTTGCGAGATACGTGCGTACCGTGGTCCTCTGCTTCCTGAGTGACTGTTCTAACACACAGGGATGGCAGGCTATAGTTACCCTCGTGGGCTGCTCAGTAGTAGTATTAGTGATCTCCCCTCTGCAACTTGATGCCCCAGGGATCAAGACTGCCAGTCGTTCAGGTTCTTGCTGTCAATGGAAGGGAACTGGAACTCTGCAGCCACTCACAGGATTGTGGTGTGGTCACTGACTTTTAAATTGGTGCATAGGATGTGGATGTCATAGAACACAGGAGTGTACAGCACAGGAACAGGCCCTTTGGCCCACGATATCTGTGCCGACCACAATGCCAAATTGAACTGAATCTCTTCTGCCTGCACATGATCCATATCCCTCCATTTCCTGCATATTCATGTGTCTTTCCAACAGCCTCTTAAACACCACTATCATATCTGCTTCCACCACCACACCTCGAAGCGCATTCCAGGTACCCACCGCTCTCTGTATTCCTGTACATCTTCTTTAAACTTCCTCCCCCTCACCTTAAATGCACGTCCTCTAGTATTTGACATTTCTACCCTGGGAAAAATACTCTGACTGTCGACTGTATCTGTGCCTCTCATTCTTTTATACACTTCTATCAGGTCTCCCCTCAGCCTCCGATGCTCCAGAGGACCCAAGTTTGTCCAACCTTTCCTTATAGCTACTGCTCTCTGATCCAAGCAGCATCCTGGTGAACCTCTTCTGCACCCTCTCCAAAGCCTCCACATCCTTCCTGTAGCGTGGTGACCAGAACTGCACACAATGGAGTATTGGTGGCCTAACTAAAGTTTTACACTGCTGCAAAATGACTTCCCAAATTTTGTACTCAAAGCCACAACCAATGAAGGCAAGCGCACTTTACGTCTTCTTTACCACCTTGTCCACTTGTGTCACCAATTTCAGGGAGTTATGAACCCCTCTGTACATCAATGCTCTGAAGGGTCCTGCCATATACTTTCCTCTTTTATTTAACCTCCTAAAACGCACCACCTCACACTTACCTGGATTAAACTCCATTTGCCATTTCTCCACCCAAATTTCGAACTGATCTATATCCCACCATGTCCTTTAACGACCTTCCTCACTATCCACAAAGCCACCAATTTTTGTGTCATCTGCAAACTTACTAATCATCCCACTTACATTTTCCTCCAAATCACTTTACCTACATGTAGAGGTCCCGGCACTGACCCCTGCAGAACACGACACTACACACCCTTCTGTCTTCTATGACCAAGCCAATTTTGTATCCAACTTATGAACTCACCACGGATCCCATCTGACTTAATCTTATGGACTAGTTTAGAAGAGTGAACATAGAACAGTAGAGCATAGGAAGAGGCCCTTCGGCCCACAATGTTGTGCTGAACTACATCATAGGGGACTTGATGGAAATGTGAATGTGGAGAGAATATTTCCTCTTTGTGGAGAGCCAGTAGCTAGGGGTCTCTGTTTAAAAATGAGCTATTGCCCATTTAAAATAGAGATGAGACAATTTCTTTCTCTCAGAGGATGGTGAGTCTTTGGAACTCTCCTCCTCAAAGGGTGGTGGAAGCAGTTTTGGATGTTTCTATGACAGAGATAGGTAGAATCTTGATAAGCAAGGGTGCAGGAGGGTACTGGGGCCAGGCGGGAATGCAGAGTACATTCAGATCTGTCATTATCTCATTGAATGGTGGAGTAGGTTCAAGTGGTTACCTGTGCCTTTGAGGACATCAGCAAGGTGCAGCTCAGCATTGGGTGGTGGGTGAAGGGCGGTCTCTCCAGCTGTGTGCTCTGGCTGACAGCCCACACTGAGCTGGCAGAGAAGCAAAGGCTGCACTGGTTTACCGTGGGCTTGTGTTACTGCTGCAGATTCCAGTGAAGAGGACGGCACCTACGATGACGAAGACGAAGATGATTCCAACGACGGCAGCGACCAGAGGTACCCGGATACCTTCTGCGGCTTACGGAGAAGCTTCCTGTGTGATCCTCCGGTGCAGTCAGCTGGGCTTAAAAACATCTCCAATCCATACTATATAAAGGGTTCCAATTCGTACAGAGGATCAGCTGAGGTTGGTAAATGCGAGGTGCAGCTTTCTACAATACCAAAGGCATTGTCCAGCTGTCTTGGGGCAGAGGGTTTGGATCACTGCCAACCCCAGTGAGATCCTGACCTTTGTATATTCGTTGAAGGGACATGGGCTTCACAGGCTGAGCCAGCATTTAATTGCCTGTCCCTAGTTGCCCTTGAGAAGGTGATGGTGAGCTGCCTACAGTCCTTGAGGTGTGACTGTACCCACGGTGCTGTGAGAAACATAGAAAACCTACAGCACAATTCAGGCCCTTCGAACCACAAAGTTGTGCCGAACATGTCCCTACCCTAGAAATTACTAGGCTTACCCATAGCCCTCTATTTTTCCAACAGTCTCTTAAAAGACCCTATCATATCCGCCTCCACCACCGTTGCCGGCAGCCCATTCCGCGCACTCACCACTCTCTGAGTAAAAAACTTAACCCTGACATCTCCTCTATACCTACTCCCCAGCACAAACCTGTGTCCTCTTGTGGCAACCATTTCAGCCCTGGGGAAATGCCTCTAAATATCCACACGATCAATGCCTCTCATCATCTTATATACCTCTATCAGGTCCCCCCCTCATCCTCCGTCGCTCCAAGGAGAAAAGACCGAGTTCACTCAACCTGCTTTCATAAGGCATGCTCCCCAATCCAGGCAACATCCTTGTAAATCTCTTCTGCACCCTTTCTATGGCTTCCACCAGAACTGAGCACAGTACTCCAAGTGGGGTCTGACCAGGGTCCTATACAGCTTCAACATTACCTCCTGGCTCCTAAATTCAATTCCACGATTGATGAAAGACAATACGCCATATGCCTTCTTAACCACAGAGTCAACCTGTGCAGCTACTTTGAACGTCCTATGGACTCAGAACCCAAGATCCCTCTGATCCTTCACACTGCCAAGAGTCCTACCATTAATACTATATTCTGCCATCATATTTGACCTACCAAAATGAACCACTTCACCCTTATCTGGGTTGAACTCTGTTGGGGAGGGAGTTCCAGGATTTTGACCCAGCATCGGTGAAGGAATGGCGATACATGTCCAAGTCAGGGTGGTCTGTGTTGGAGAGCAACTTCCAGCTGGTGGGGCCAGTGTTGGTGGCAGTGACCCTGTGCCTGGTCCCAGAGAGATCCCTATCCTGATGTGGGCCAGTATCAGCTCTGGTGTCCCACCCTGGGCCTGCGTCTGTCCTGGTGAGAATCCTCCCCACCCTGGGCTGGTGTGGGTAACGCACGGTGTAAATGGTAACACCGTCAACTTAATTCTGATGTGTCTTGAAGGAAGCTGAAAGAATTGGTCAGGAGCTGGTTCAGGAAGAAGAGCAGGCTAAGAGGAAGGCCGAGAAACGGAGACTTAAGAAAAAGGTAAGTGTCTGATCTGAATGAACGATAGAACCATAGAACAGTACAGCACAGTACAGGCCCTTCGGCCCACAATGTTGTCCTGCCCTTCAAACCACACCTAAGACTATTTAACCCCTTCCTCCCACATATCCCTCCATCTTAAATTCCTCCATATGCTTATCTAACAATCTCTTGAACTTGACCAACCACCACCCCAGGCAGCGCATTCCATGCACCAACCACTCTCTGGGTGAAAAACCTCCCTCTGACATCTCCCTTGAACTTCCCACCAGATACCTTATAGCCATGTCCTCTTGTTTTGAGCATTGGCGCCCTGGGAAAGAGGCGCTGGCTGTCCACTCTATTTATTCCTCCCAATATCTTGTACACCTCTATCATGTCTCCCCTCATCCTCCTTCTCTCCAATGAGAACAGCCCTAGCTCCTTTAGTCTCTCCAATCTTGCTTAACTCAGGATATGGGTTAAAACTAGATTTAGGGTAAGAGATTTAGCGGGGATCTGGGGAGAACCTTCTTTACCCAGAGAGTGGTGAGTACCTGGAATACACTGCCTGAGAGAGTGGTGGTAGCAGAGTCGTGGACAAGCACCTGAATTGCCCGGGCATAGAGACTACAGGCCAAGTGCTGGAAGATGGGAATAATATGGATGGGTGCCCACTGGTTGGCATGGATGTGGTGGGCCGAATGGCCTGTATCCATGCTCTGTGACTGTATGGATCTGTGTGGAGGTTTGCATTAACCCAAGGCCCTGTGTGTTCCATCATCCAGGGACCTGCATTAACTCAGATCTCCATCTGATCCCTCCCTAGGGACCTGTGCTACCCCTGACCCATGCCTAGGGGTCAGTGTTAAGACAGGACACCACCTTGACCTAAAGCCCAGTGGGTGCATCAACTCAGGCCAATGTGTTACTGATCTGTGGTGCAGTAGTTGTATTAACCCAGGGATCTATATCTTCCATTGCCTAGAGATTTGCTTTAGTCCAAGGCACTGTATAATCTATAAACCTGGTATTTGCATTAACCTAAGGATCCATCTCTGAATTAATTCAGGGCTCAGTTTTTATTCCGGCACAGTAGTGTAGCGGTTAGTATAATGCTTTACAGCGCCATCGACCCGGGCTCAATTCCGGCCGCTGTCTGTAAGGAGTTTGTACGTTCTCCCCGTGTCTGCGTGGGTTTCCTCCAGGTGCTCTGGTTTCCTCCCACATTCCAAAGACGTACGGGTTAGGAAGTTGTGGGCATGCTATGTTGGCGCTGGAAGCGTGGCGACACTTGCGGGCTGCCCCCCAGAACACTGTACGCAAAAGATGCATTTCACTGTGTGTTTTGATGTATATGTGACTAATAAAGATGTCTTGTATCTTATCTAGTAGCTGTACTCAGCTGTTCAGCTGCTTGTGACAATATTTTGGCATGTGGACGAGCATCCTGTTATATAAATGCTAACACATCCCCCACCGTGCTGTAATAAAAGCAGGTAACAGTCATTGACTGGATTTAATTTAATTTCACAGAGACAGAAAGAGAGACGACGGCAACAAAAATTAGAGAAAGAAAATAGAAGTGAGGGTAAAATTGAAGCGAATGTTAATGATAAGGTGAGAGAATTTGCTGCAGACTTTGTAACAATTTGGGTCAAAGCAAACGTGTATTGAGGGGCTTCTTCCCTTTGTATTCAGCAGTGCAGGGAATATGCAGCGCTGGTGTCTGTCTCAGTGTTAGTGCCTCGGGTGTTGGAGCATGAAACAGACCACGTAGTCCTTGTACAGCTGCAACATGACTACTCATTGCCCCGACCAGTGAAGGCAAGCATGCCATGCACCTTCTTTACCACCCTATCCACTTGTGTGGTCACTTTCGGGGAGCTATGGACTTGGACCCCAAGATCCCTCTGTACATCAATGGTCATAAGATTCCTGCTACTTACTGTATACTGTCCTCTTACATTTGACCTCCAAAGTGCAACACTTCACACTTGTCCAGATTAAACTCCATCTGCCATTTCTCTGCCCAAATTTCCAACTGATCTATGTCCTATTCATTAATGATGAAGTTCACCAACATCACTGGTGTGCCAGCTTTTGGCCATCTGAGGAAAAGAATGTTTGAAGGTGAAGACCTTAAAGCATATGGTGTTGGTATGGTAGACCATCCTGCTGTACCCTTCAGAGGTGTGGTCTGTGGACTCCAGAGACCTGAAAGCCCTGGAAAGGTGCCACCAACACTATTCCAAATCTACTGGCAAGATAAGGAAGCCACCATCAGCATCCTCACCTGGGCCAACAACCCCAGCACTGAGGCTCATGTTAAATTCAATTGGTTCCATTGAGTGGGCCACATCATTGGTGTGCCTGACAGCAGACTCTCTATGCTCTGACACAGCAAGAGATTACCAGATGGGCAGAGGAGATCCTTCAAGGATGTTCCCACAGTGTCCTGCAGAAAAACTTTAATGATCTCGTCCATTGATTGTTTACAATGGTGCAGCACCAGGGCTGGCACTGAGAACCTCTTGGCTCTTCAGAAGTATGCTGACGCCCAGTGTAGACCATGGAAGGAGCACACCACCTCCTATGTTACCCTTCTGCCTGCCTCTTTAATCACCCCTTGCCCCATCTATGGCATAGCGTCCCATTGGGGCCTGATCAGAAACCACATAGAACCTACAGAGTTGGAGTGGAGGCAGACCAACCTCGACCCTGAGGGATTGCCTAAGAAATTGGAGTCTCCACTCATTTCTCTGAATAAGAGACTCCCTCATCCCAGGAATCAATCTGGCAGTAATGATGTCGCCATAAACGCCCTGAAGTCTTTCACTTATTGAACCAAACCCCATATCCTCGAGTAGTTGTTTAAAAAAAAATCCCATGGGACTATTTAAGGAACATAATTGTTCTCGCAATATCCTGGTCTTTTTTTTAAATATATGGTCATTATCTCAATATGGTTCAGTGTAAAATAACTTCTTTCTACTGCCCTGGTGATGTGGCGTGTTGACTTCACTCCTGGCAGTGTCCTGTGTTTCACTGATGTCTGTCTCTTTGCAGGGTGTTGAAAAATGTTGTGCGGTTTGGTCTGTTTTACCTGCAGGAAGTGTTATCAAAGAAAGAAAGCTGTACGGACGGGGAACAGGATAGTGGAGAAGTGGGTGAAAGTATTAACAATGATGTTGCTACCTCACCTGAGAAAGGTCCTTTGGCATGCAAGAAACAGAGCACTAACAGTAAAAATGGGCACAGCATCAAAGTGGCTGCTAAACACAGCAAAGTGAAGAGGGACCGAGAGGGCGAGAGTGAGAGCACGGCTGATAAATCCCCGTCTCAGTCTGAGGTAAGGAGCTTCCGCCAATGTGCCTGGCCTGGCTGCAGGGGTTGGTACGTGTGAGCAAGGGACAAAGGTTTTCTCTGCACTTTTGCCAGGGAGGGACAACGAGGCTGAGTGATTGCCTTCTCCCATCACACTGCCGTCTGCCCACTTGGGACCCTGTCTTTCTCTCTGCTGGTCTGTCCATCCTGGCAGGGAGGGTGGAAGTTGTGGAGCATGGCAAGGCTTTGGGGTTTATTGGGGGATCTCCAGCCTCTTCACCCACCGCAGGATCCAAACCACTTATCTGTACTGTGTAACACGGTGCAGAACTATATACCTTGTTCCAAATGTCTGTTCATCTCGCTGCCTGAAATATCACACACTAAGGCCGCACGGTGGTGCAGCTAGCAGAGCCACTGCCTCGCAGCTCCAGAGGTCTGGGACCAATCCCAATTCTGGCGCTGTCTGTGTGGAGTTTGCACACTCTCCCTGTGACTGCGTGGGTTTCCTCCAGGTGCTCCGGTTTCCTTCCTCTTCCCAAAGAAGTGCAGGTTTTTGGGTTAACTGGCTGCTGTAAATTGCCGCTAGTGTGTGGGTGGGGGGTTAGAATCTGGGGGGGAGTTGTGGGAATGTGGAGAGAATAAAAAATGGGAGTAATGTAGGATCATTGTAAATGGGTGATGGTCAGCACAGACTCAATGGGCCGAAGGGCCTGTTTCCGTGCTGTATCTCACTATGACCATAAGACAAAGGAGCAGAAGTCGGCCATTCAGCCCATCGAGTCTGCTCCGCCATTCTGTCATGAGCTGATCCATTCTCCCATTTAGCCCCACTCCCCCGCCTTCTCACCATAACCTTTGATGCCCTGGCTACTCAGATACCTATCAATCTCTGCCTTAAATACACCCAATGACTTTGCCTCCACAGCCGCCCGTACAACAAATTCCACAGATTCACCACTCTCTGGCTAAAGAAATTTCTCTGCATCTCTGTTCTGAATGGGCGCCCTTCAATCCTGAAGTCATGCCCTCTTGTTCTAGACTCCCCTACCATGGGGAACAACTTTGCCACATCTACTCTGTCTGGGCCTTTTAACATTCGAAATGTTTCTATGAGGTCCCCCCTCATTCTTCTGAACTCCAAGGAGTACAGCCCAAGAGCCGTCAAACGTTCCTCATGTGTTAACCCTCTCATTCCTGGAATCATTCCAGTGAATCTTCTCTGAACCCTCTCCAACGTCAGCACATCCTTTCTTAAATAAGGAGCCCAAAACTGCACACAGTACTCCAAGTGATGTCTCACCAATGCCTTATAAAGCCTCAACATCACGTCCCTGCTCTTATATTCTATTCCTCTAGAAATGCCTTCGCCTTCTTCACCACCGACTCAGCCTGAAGGTTAACTTTTAGGGTATCCTGCAAGAGGACTCCCAAGTCCCTTTGCATCTCTGAATTTTGAGTGACCCTAGCCCTTCACCTGTCTCCTGGATGTATTTTCTCCCTTCGTGCCTCCCTACCCCAATATATTGCCCTCTGCTTGTCCCCACCACACTGCCACGTCACTTGATCCTTTAGTCAACAGATTTATTTAATTCCCACCCCCCCGTCCCTGTACGGTCTGGTTCAATAATTCAATCACCCTTTGGGTGGAAAAGATTCCCGTTGTCCCATTTAGCGGGGAAGGGGTTTAATGAAGGGTTTTGTGCCCATTCCTCTGTCCTTGCTCCCATCCCGTGTGTGTTGGTTGAGGCAGGAGGCTGGAGCTCTGAGCTTGAGGATGGGTTGACATCTGACACCACCTTTCCCCCTCACAGGACGAATGGGATATGTCCAGTTCTTTTGTCTCAAAAGCTGCCAATCAGATAAAGCGCAAAATGAATATCAAACCCAAAGCTGAGAGGAAGGAGGCTGAGAGGAAGAAAGCTGAAAAGAAGCTCGAGGTAAGGAGGTGCGCGGTCATTGCTGGGCCTCTCAACAGTGACAGGGAACTCTGTAATCCATGTGAGATGCCCCTTCCCCACACACACTGACCTGGTGGCACACTGGCTACAATAACCTGGGTTGGTAAACCACCATGCTGTGAGCGGTTAGCCTAAGGACAGTGGTGAAGGGTTATTGTTCAAACTGGAGGATGTATTGGTATTGGTTTATTATTGTCACTTGTACCGAGGTACAATGAAAAACTTGTCTTACAAACCGATCGTACAGGTCAATTCATTACACAGTGCAGTTACATTGAGTCAGTACAGAGTGCATTGATGTAGTACAGGTAAAAACAATAACAGTACAGAGTAAAGTGTCACAGCTACAGAGAAAGTGCAGTGCAATAAGCTGCAAGGTCACAACAAGATAGATCGTGAGGTCAGAGTCCATCTCATTGTATAAGGGAACAGTTCAATAGTCTTATCACAGTGGGGTAGAAGCTGTCCTTAAGTCTGGTGGTACGTGCCCTCAGGCTCCTGTATCTTCTACCTGATGAAAGAGGAGAGAAGAGAGAATGTCTCGGGTGGGTGGGGTCTTTGATTATGCTGGCTGTTTCACCAAGACAGCGAGAGGTAAAGACGGAGTCCCAGGAGGGGTGTGTCCGTGATATTGGTGGTCCCTTGAGGTCAGTACCTGGGGCCACGACTTCAAATCAAGTGGACTTTATTGTCATGTGCACGAGTAGAGTGAGGTACGGGTACAATGAAAAACGTGCTTGCAGCAGCATCACGGGCACGTAGGTACAGACAACACACAGAATATAAATTATACAAGACAGTGAAGAAAAAGACTTTTTTTTGCACTAGTGTCTTGTTTTGCACAATCAGAGACAAGTCCACAGCAGTGCAAGAGGTGGTCTGTAGTGTTCCGTTGCTGAGGTAGGGTTAGGGTTGTGTAGGTTGGTTCAAGAACTGAATGGTTGAAGGGAAGTAGCTGTTCCTGAACCTGGTGGTGTGGGACTTCAGGCTTCTGTACCTCCTGCCCGATGGGAGCTGTGAGACAATGGCACGACCCGGATGGTGGGGATCCCTGATAATAGATGCTGCCTTCTTGAGGCAGCGCCTCCTGTCGATGCCGTCAGTGGGTGGGGAGGGATGTGCCCGTGATGGACCGGGCTGTGTCCACCGTTTTCTGCAGCCTCTTGTGTTCCTGTGTGTTGGAATTGCCGTACCAGACCCTGGTGCAACCAGTCAGGATACCACTGTAATAGACTACGTGAGGAAGTAGGCCAGCTGAACGGGCAGATAAGTTGGGATTGAATTTAACAGGGAGAAATGTGAAGTGTAAAGGAAACATTGAGAAGCAAAGGATCAGCCATGAATGACTGATGGGCCAAGTAGCCTCTGCATGTGGTTTTACAGGGTTCAGGGGCTGAGCTGGTGAGTGGCACCAACTGAAGTGCTCTACAAGGAGCTGCATGTTCTGCATGGACTCCTCTGTGTTCAGCAATCCTGTGCAGGGCACATGTTCATACAGTGGGCTATGTGTGCAGTACCGAGGGAGTGCAGTGTAGAGGCACCGTCACTCAGTACCGAGGGAGTGCTGTACAGCGTAGAGGCACCGTCACTCAGTACCGAGGGAGTGCTGTACAGCGTAGAGGCACCGTCACTCAGTACCGAGGGAGTGCAGTGTAGAGGCACCGTCACTTGGTATTGGTATTGGTTCAATATTGTCACTTGTACCAAGGTACAGTGAAAAACTTGTCTTATAAACCGATCGCACAGATCAATTCATTACTTGGCTGTGACACTGAATCGAGGCCAGTTTGCCTCCTCTACTAGATGTGGAAAGGCCTGTGATGTTACACAGAATAGTATAGCAGGCAGAATCTCAGCCGTTTATCAGTGCTGGGACTTCACTGGGTACAAGTGGGATTTCCCTACCCCCAGACAATGCTGAACAATTTATCATAGACATCTTTGTTTCATTTAAAGTAAATGTAGAAAATAGGAGGTGATCAAGCCCCTCCTGCCTGCTGTACCTTTAATACGATTGTCCTTCCCAGCACCACGTTCCTGCTCTCTCCCCAAACCTCTCAATGTCTTTTCTATCTGGAGAGGTATCTCCTTCTTCCTTGAATATATTCAACAACTTGGCCTTTTTGTGGTAGCAAATACAACTTGTTTACCAGCCTCTGTGAAGAAATCTCTCCTCATCTCAAACTCTAAATTTCTTCAAGTTATAGAGCAATACAGCACGGATACAGGCCCTTCGGCCCAACCAGTCCATGCTGACCATGGTGCCCACCCAGCTAGTCCCACTTGCCTGCGTTCAGCCCATATTCCTCCAAGCCCGGCCCCTCCATGTACCTGTCCAAGTGCTTTTTAAATGACACTATTGTACCTGCCTCACCCACTTCCTCTGGCAGCTTGTTCCATATACTCACCACCCTCTGTGTGAACAAGTTGCCCATCAGGTCCCTTTTAAATCTTTCCCCCTCATCCTAAACCTATGCCCCCTAGTTTTGGACTCCCCTACCCTTGTACCTGGACACTGACCCTTTGTTCTGGACACTACGACAGGAGAAACCTCCTACGTACTGTCTCTCCAGCCCTGTCAGAAATGTATGCGATTCAATGAGATCTTCTCCCCACCTTCTCCACCCAAGGGAATACAAACCTATTCAACCCATTCTCACTTCATCTGGCAGTCCTACCTTCCAGGAATGTGAGTTTTTGTTGCACTCTCTGTATGGCAAGTGTATCCTTCCTTAGATCAGGAATCCAAACCAGCCCACAATACTCTGAGTGGTCTCAGCAAGCCCCTATTATATTGTACTCTGTCCTCTTGCTACGAAGGCCAACATACCATTGTGGGCCAAAGGGCCCACACTGTGCTGTACTGTCCTATATCGTTGTCACCTTCACCACTTTCCTGTGTGGTTGCTTCCAGTGACTGGTCAACAAGAGCACCGTCACTTCGTCCATTGACCCTTCCCAAGCTAACACCATTTAGATAATACACCACCTTGCAGTAATTCGCACCGAGAGCGGACAGTATCCACGTTATACTCTCATGTTTTTGTTCACCCGCTCAACTAAATCGCCTTGTTTTGTGTCATCGCCAAACATCACAATATTGCATTCAGTCCACAGCTCAGTACATCACAGACACCAGCCTCCCCTCCACGGACACTGTCTACACTTCTCGCTGCCTCGGTAAAGCAGCCAACATAATCAAAGACCCACCCACCCCGGACATTCTCTCTTCTCCCCCCTCCCATCAGGCAGAAGATACAAAAGCCTGAAAGCACGTACCACCAGGCTCAAGGACAGCTTCTATCCCACTGTTATAAGACTATTCAACGGTTTCCTGGTACGATAAAATGGACTCTTAACCTCACAATCTACCTTGCTATGACTTTGCACCTTATTGTCTGTGTGCACTGCACTTTCTTTGTAACTGTTACACTTTATTCTGCATTCTGTTGTTGTTTTCCCTCGTACTACCTCAATGCACTTGTAATGAATTGATCTGTATGGATGGCATGCAAAACAAAGTTTTTCACTGTACCTCGGTACACGTGACAATAATAAACCGGTTTATCAATTCCCTCATGCAAATCATAATAGATCGGGAATAACTGGGGCCCAAGTGTCATAGTGATGAGGGTACTGTGTGAGTAGGAAGATGGTGTATTAATTACTGTTGCTTTACCTTTCTCAGCATCCTGTGGACTCAAATACTTTGAATGCCAAGATTTTGGAATTGGCAGGTAAGCAATCTGTTAGTGTAGATGTACGATCTCAGGCTCAGGTCACTGGCAGAGGACTTATGGAACAAAGATAATTAACACTGGGAGACAGACAGACAGAGGGGGGTGTGAAGTGTAGCTCACTCAGAGAGCGGGGGACAGACAGGGTAGAGGGGGAATGGAGAGAGTGGGGGGATCGGAGAGAGACACGAGGGGGGCTGAGGAGGGGAGAGAGAGAATCTGTGAGGTTTTGTGGGGCTGTGGCTGAAGCTTCATCAACTCTGGGACAGAGTACAATGGGGAGAAGTGGTGAAGGTGCCCTGACGGCAGGTGACTGAAGCACAGGGAGTGCGAGAGAAGCGAGAGCTACCAGTTACTGGGGCAGAGAGGCTGAAGGGTGGGTGGATGTGAAGAGTCACAGAGACTCTCAATTCTCACAAGGACAGTACACAGTGTGGCGATTGGCATTGTGGAGGTGTTAATGCTTGGAGGCTGGGAAATGCCAGTGAGGAGACTTGGATAATGATGAGAAAACTTTCCACTGAATAGTGTCCGTGAACCAGGAGCTGCTGGGTATCTGTTGTGGAAGATCAGGGGATGAGTTTGGAGACTGGGTTCGACAAGCTGTGTGGGAGAAGTGTGATAGAACAGTTAGACGTAGGTCTGAGAGGGTGCAGCTGATGGGCTGAAGTGTTCTGGTCACATTGACTGGTTTATTGTTTCCCTCAGTACAGGGTAACAGTATGGCTAATAAGGGGCGCTATGAAGATGCAGTGGGATACTTTACAGAAGCGATTAAATATGATCCAAAGGAATATAGGTAAGAGCCTGTACCCGACATTGCTGGCTGCTGATTGTGAAGGTGGGTGGGGTGGGGTGTGGTGTGGTGTGGCACGTCACTGTGAGGACTCGGAAGCTGGTGGTGCTTGAGGCAGATATGATAGAGGTGTTTAAGAGGCCCTTAGACAGGCACATAGATGTGCAGAGAGTGGAGGGAGATGGAACAGCTGAAGGCAGAAGGGATTAGTTTAATTAGGCATCATTAGCTTAATAAATTTGGCAGTATTGTGGGCTGAAGGGCCTGTGCTGTTCTGGTCTGTGTTAACAGTGAGAGGATATGCATAGGACACAGAACAGTACAGCACAGGCCCTTCAGCCCACAATGTCTGTGCCAAGCATGATGCCAAATTAAACTAATCCCTTCTGCCTGCACACGATCCCTATCCCTCCAGTCAGGTGCCTGACCTAAAGCCACTTAAACGCCTCTGTCATATCTGACTGCAACGTCCGTGGACCTGGTGGCCTACATCCCATGGTCTTAAAAGCAGTGGTTGAACAGATACTAGACACATTGGCTGTGATGTTTCAAAGCATGGTGAGTAGCAAATAATGCACATGCCGCACTAGTGTAAGGTGATGAGCATTTCCAATGAGGGAGAGTCTGACCACCTACCCTTGGCATTCTCGTTGCTGAGTCCCCTTCCATCAACCTCCTGTGGATCACAAAAATACTGCAGCTGCAGGAGTAGATCAGAAGTTGGGAATCCTGCCGGCACCCCAAGGCCTTTCCAGTATCCAAGAGCTACAAGACGGGAGTGTGATGGAACATTGAAATAAAAACAAAATAAACTGCTAGAAACACTCAGCGGGTCAAACAGCATCTGTAGAGAGAAAAACAACATGGACTTGACCTCACAATCTACCTCGTTATGACCCTGCACCTTATTGTCTGCCTGCACTGCACTTTCTCTGTAACTGTAACACATTATCCTGCATTGTTACTGTTTTCCTTTGTACTACCTCAATGCACTGATGTGATGAAATGATCTGTCTGGATGCAAGACAAAGTTTTTCACTGTACCTCAGTACATGTGACAATAATAAACTGTTTCTCCCTCCAAAGATGCTACCTGACCTGCTGAGTGCAGATTTTCTGATTTTTACCTCTTGCTTTGTAGTATCTGCAGGGCTTTTGTTTTTATTTTTCTGTAACAGAATACTCTACACTTGCCTGGATGACCGTGACTCTCATAGACGTTTATAAAATCATGAGGGGTATGGATAAGGTGGACGGTCATAATCTTTTCCCCAGGGTTGGGGAGTCCATAACTAGAGGGCACAGATACAAGATAAGAGGGGAGAGGTGTAAAAGCGAGCTGAGAGGTAACTTCTCTACGCAGAGGGTGGTGAGTACGTGGAATGAGCTGCCAGAGGAAGTGGTGGAGGTGGGTACAATTGCAACATCTGAGAGGCATTTGGATAGGTCCATGGAGGGGAGGGGCTTGGAGGGTTATAGGCTGAACGCAGGCAACTGGGACTAGCAGGGAGGATGCTGTGGTTGGCATGGACCAGTTGGGCCGAAGGGCCTGTTTCCATGCTGTATGACTATGACCCCAATAATCTCAAGCAGTTTGATATCATCCAGGGCCACCTACAAAATACATTGCAGTTACCTGGGCTACTCCAGTGGCATCTCCCAAGCCCCTGCCCCCAAGACGGGGCAGCAGGTGCAGGGGGACACCGCCACTTGTGGATACCCCTGCAAGTTGCACGCCAGGTTAACTCGGAAATTCTCGCTTTCCCTTGAGCTTCCTCCCTGCACCCTCATCACGAAGACCATTCCAGTTCAAGGAGGCCGCCCACCCCCACCTTACCAAGGGCATTTATGGATAGGCAATAAATGCTGGCCGTGCCACTGACATCTCGGTCCTGTCAATGAAACAAACATACAGGAAGTGGCTGCTTAAATGTGTGCAGAAAAATCCCAGCACAGCAGTGTGATAATGACCAGATAATCTGCTGGACTATTGTTGAAGGATAAACGTAACCAGGGCTCTGAGAATCTACTTTGGACAGCACTCGGGTGATCCCTGGATCTATCCAACAGTACTCAGTACTCAGCTGAAGTATCAGTAAATATAGACCCAGCGATAAGTTTACTGAAGGCCTGCCAATAATTCCTGATCCTGCACTCCATTCACTCTCTCTGATGTTAAATTGCAGTTTTGATTGTCGCCTTTTTCATTGACTCATCAAAACTAAATAATGGGACTAAATTTATTCTTTCACATTGAGCTAGTGTAAAACCCATTCTTTGTTTGGAGAGTGTGTGATCAGAGGGAGTTGGACACTGTCTCTAATCCAGATCTTTGGCCTTCATTCCCAGGCTCCCATTTTGTGATTCTTATTTTTGGTTTTAAAATGAATTAACGCAGCAAGAATACACTTGCATTAATGTGTCCTCCTTGTCCAGGGCGCACTTCTGCCCCTGCAGTGCCCATCAGTCCCAGAAGGGTTCACAGTGAGATTGTAGACACAGAGTGCTCCATCTCCAGAGGCACAGGGGCAGTCAGTTCAGATGGACCCCTCTATGACCCCTCTACGGCCACTACCTGCGCCTGTGAATGGCCACGGCCAGATCCAGGAGTGGACCAATGTGGAGGTCCCCTAACCAACTTGTACCCCTCCACTGTGCCCAAAGATCAGGAGCATGGGGCTGAAGTGTAACTAGAACTTGAGCAACTTCTCCATACTCAGAGGAGCTTTGAATCTGCTCTGTCATTATGATCCAAATTGTCTCCTGCTCCTGCTTTTCCCCCCCCTCATCCCTTAAACGTTCTAACTCTGAGAACTATATCTAACTCCTTGAATGTATTTAATGATTTGACCTCAACAGCCTTTTCTGGGAGAGAATTCCAGAGGTTCACCACTCTCTGGGAGAAATTTCTCCTTGCCTCCATCCTAGACAGCCTACCCCTTCTCCTCAGACGGTGACCCCTGGTCATGGACTCCTGCCATCAGGAACATCCTTCCTGCAACTGGTCTGTCCGGTCCTGTTAGAATTTTGTAGGTTTCTGTGAGTTGTTCTTCTAAAATACGTCTAACTGACTCAGTCCCTTCATAACTTCATCTCTTAAAAACCCATTGCACGGCACTGCTCCACCCCAGGTGTACAATGCAAAGGGAGGATTCCCACGTAGAGGGACCTCCACTGGCGACCCCTCTGGGTGGAATGGTGCGGAGGGCTTCTCTGAGCAACAACCCAAGTTGCACGGGACCAGCTCCAAAGGAGGATTTGGGGCCTGGGTCCGACGAGTAATTCTGGCTGATTGGGGGTCAGCTCGGTTGGGGTCACCACACACCCTTGAGACCCCTCAACTCTGATGTGACTCCGGGAGGCTTCAGCTACAGGCCAGAACACCTTCCTCCGCCGGCGGGGGAATGCTTTGACTCTGCAAAGGTCCTGGTAAAAGGCAGCTCCTACAGAGCAGCGTGGTTGATGCCCGCACTGTGAGCTGTATATCACCATGAAGGCAGCGCCCAGGCAGAAAAAATACATTTCCAGCGCATGGCATCTGGGAGGTCGCTCAGCATACAGGTATCTCTGCAGGGTCTGACGGTGGAGAGTCACCACCTGGGTATGGACACACACCAGTGACTGATTGCCCTCAGGACTCAGCACATGGCAGAGACCCAGTGTTGGGTCTTGCCCCAGGTGAAATTCACCAGCTTCTGGATCTTGCTGGCAAGCAGAGGGATGGGATCAGTCACCAACCGGTACCACAGCATGGAGGTCACCAATTGGTTTATGACCAGCCTTCAGTCCCTGTAGGAATATTGGAGCAGTCCTGTCCTGCACCCTAGCAGGTTGGTGACTCTCACCTCCAGCTCCTGCGGTTTGCCAGCCAGTCTTCCTCGGCAAGGCTCGGTAGACCCAGATAGGGGAGGTGCGTGGTGTTCCATGCAAACAGTCTCATCCCTGACAACAAGTGCACCCTAACTGACCTTCTACGAGGGTCCAGAACACTTCCCCCCAGTTGATCCATGAGGAGGGTAAGGCTGAAGAAATCGAGGGGCACTCGTGCATCTTCCACAGGTGAGCAGGATCTGTGACCACAAGGAGCACGTTGTCTGTATCATCTGAGAGAACCACCTCCACACCTGGCCGGCACAGAGACAGACCCGTCACCCTCCTCCTCAGGAATGGCTCAACGCGAGTGGATATAACTGCTGCATCCCTGATGCACTCCTCTCCCAAAGTGAAGGGGTGCCCATGAGGACCCATTAACTTTCACCAGCAGCAGCACACAAAAGTCAGACCCAGGCCACAGAACCCCTTGACTCCCAAGATGACCACCCCACAGCAACCAGAACTGAGCTGACTCCTGTAAATGCTTTCCACCCCCCACACTGCCAATCCAGGAACCCCCTCCTCCTGGAACAGTGTGAGGTTCCTGCAGGAACCTATCTCAATGCTCGCTGGTGGTGGATTCCCATTGCCCAAACTGAGTCCCCACCTTCCTCCACACAGCTGCTGCTAGAGGGCCAAGATCGCAACCCACCACAGGGAGATGGTTGAAGGGTGGCCCTGCCATGGGAGTGTGTGATGGGATGGTGTAGAGGGAGCTTCACTCTGTGTCTGACCCCGGGAGTATGTGATGGGACAGTGTAGAGGGAGCTTCACTCTGTGTCTGACCCCGGGAGTGTGTGATGGGACGGTGCGGAGGGAGCTTCACCCTGTGTCTAACCCCGGCAGCGTGTGATGGGACAGTGTAGAGGGAGCTTCATTCGGTGTCTAACCCCGGCAGCGTGTGATGGGACGGTGTAGAGGGAGCTTCACTCTGTGTCTAACCCCGGGAGTGTGTTACGGGACGGTGTAGAGGGAGCTTCACCCTGTGTCTGAACCTGGGAGTGTGTGATGGGACGGTGTGGAGGGAGCTTCACTCTGTGTCTGACTCAGTTCTGTGCTCACTGCAGGGGTTTTATGATGTGTACCATTTTAATCGGCAGGCTGTTTGGAAACCGTTCCTACTGCTACGAGAGATTGCAGCAGTACAGCCGGGCGCTGAATGACGCCCACATCGCACTGACCTTGAATCCCTCCTGGCCAAAGGGCTACTTCAGGAAAGCTCGAGCACTGGCTGGAGTTAAGGTATGGGAAGTGTCTGCTTCGCTCTGAATTACTTGTGTTTATAATTGAGTTCTGAGGCCTAATGGTTATGTTTTGGTGATTGCATCTCACTTACTGTCCTTGAGACTTTATTCCCTCCTTCCCCACCTCTCATCAGACTGTCCACTGTTCCTGCACGTGCTAGTCCCCGAGTCCTCTGGACTTTGGTATCTCTGGATGCTCTGCTGAACAATCATCCACCTGAAACGTTAACTCTCTTTCTCTCTCCACAGATGCCTCCCGACCTGCTGAGTGTTTCCAGCATTTTCTGTTTTTATTTCTGGTTTTATTTCCAGCATTTGCAATATTATTGATTCTCATTCCATTCCCAGTCGGGTGGTCGTCATAGAGTGTAGAACACAGAACAGTACAGCACAGGAACAGGTCCTTCGGCCCACAACATTGTGCCAGATTAGTTGAACTAACAATTAAATATCTAACTAAATTAATCCCTTCCACCTACACAATGTCCATCTCTCTCCATTCCCTGCATATTCATGTGTCTATCTAAGAGCCTCTTAAACACCTCTATCATATCTGCCTCCACCGCCACACCTGGCAGCACATTTCAACCCTGGGGAAAAGATACCACTGTCTATCTATTCCTCTTATAATCTTATAAACCTCTGTCAGGTCTCCCCTCAGCCTCCGCCGCTTCAGAGAAAACAACCCAAGTGTGTCCAACCTCTCCTTATAGCTCTCGTCCTCTAATCCAGGCAGCATCCTGGTGAACCTCTTCTGCACCCTCTCCAAAGCCCCCACGTCCTGTAACAGGCGATCAGAATTGAACACTCCAGATGTGGGCCTAACTAGAGTTTTATAAAGCTGCAACATAACTTCCTGACCCTTGAAGGGTGTTTATTGACCTGTTGGGTGGGTGTTTATTAACTGCCACGTGATTCCTGAGGACATTAAGAGTGAACGGCATTGTGTGGGGCTACAGTTGTTTGGAGGTGAGAGTGGGATGGGTGGCTCTTCCCTTCCTGAGCACAGGAAGCTGTTGGGGTTATGTGACACTCTGACTTCACGGATCTGTTCTGTGAATCACTACAACTGGTCCAGCCGGGATTCCAACCTGTGACCCAGGCTCCTGTTGTTGTTCCAGAAGTACCACACAGGGCTGCTTCATCCCTTCCAGTATTTCCCTCAACTGAGCTCCCGGGATTTCCCAGCACAGGAGCAAGGGTCCTGTGAATTTGTTGCATGACTTTTCTGTCTGTGTAACCCTGGTCTGTCCTTCCCCATGCAGAGATACGCAGAGGCCATAGAGGCTTTTCGGGAGGTGCTGCGGATTGACAGTTCCTGTAAAGATGCAGAATTTGAACTACTTCAAGTACAGACGAAACTCATGATGGTGAGTGTCAGAGGGAAGCCCCATGAGTGGGGCTGTTCGTTATGGGAAGAGTAGTATGTGTGTTGGTGTTTATACGGGTTGGGTAAGGTTTGTGTAGTGTCAGGCAGTGAGTGTGGGTGTCTATGTTGGTGTATGGTCTGTGATGTGTCAGGCAGTGAGTGTGGGTGTCTGTGTTGGTGTATGGTCTGTGCTGTGTCAGCCAGTGAGTGTGGGTGTCTGTGTTGGTGTATGGTCTGTGCTGTGTCAGGCAGTGAGTGTGGGTGTCTGTGTTGGTGTATGGTCTGTGCTGTGTCAAGCAGTGAGTGTGGGTGTCTGTGTTGGTGTATGGTCTGTGCTGTGTCAGGCAGTGAGTGTGGGTGTCTGTGTGTTGGTGTATGGTCTCAGTAGTCACTTGGACTTAGGCTCCCACCTGAGTCGATGTGCTGACAGTTTCCTGATCTAAGGCTGCCTGAGGGCTGAAAGTGGGCCAAATGTCTCAGTGAAACAAACAGTCACATTTAGGCTCCCCCCAGTGTGGCGCTCCCCCCAGCGTGACACTTGCCCATCAGCCTGCATGGAGTGCACATCCCCGGCATGTGATCCAACCCTTTCCCCTGCCGGCGCCGTAAGCAGCTGAGCCAAGCCTTTGCCACGTGGGGATGTCTTTGCCTTGCTGGTCCACTGAAGTGATGTGAGCCAAGGTTAGCAGGGAGCTGTCTGTTCAGTGCTCAGCCTGTGACCCATTGCCAGCATCCCAGGGTCCATTAAGTTGAGGGTTCCTGTCCAACTCCAGCTCTAACAGGGAAACCTGCTGTGTTTGTTGTGATTACAGGAGCGAGGTTTTACACAGCAACAATGTGAGGAGACTCTAAAGATACATGGAAGCTTTGAACAAGCACTAGAAGTATTGTTTTCATCAGGTGAGAACTGGGCTGTCTTTCTTCTCTCCACCACCCCCCCCCCCCCCCCCCCCCCACAAATCCTGGAGGAGTGAGAAAAGGGTGGCTCAGTGGTTAGTTTGATCCCGACCCTTGATGCTGTCTATGTGGAGTTTGCACGGTGTCCCTGTCACCCATGAGTTTCCCCCGGGTGCTCCGGTTTCCTCCCACATCCCATGTAGTTGGTGGGTGAGCTGCTACTGTAAACTCCCTCTACTGCAGATGTTGGGAGGGGGGAGCAGAGCTGATGAGATCAGATAGGTGGTTGGTGGCTGGTTCGGACAGGGTGACCAGAAGTTAATTGAAGTTGTTAATTTGATGTTGAGCCCCGCAGACTGCAACGTGCCCAGACAGGAGATGAGATTTTGCTCCTCAAACTAATGTTGGGCTTTGTGGTAACAGTACAGGAGGCCTCAGAGTGGGAATGGGATGGGGAATTAAAGTGGCAGGGAGCTCAGGGTTCTGCGTTTGGTTTCCTCTACCACAGTAGTGTGTGTGGGGCCTCTCTACCACGGGGGGGGGGGGGTGTGGGGCCCCTCTACCACGGGGGTCGTGGGGCCCCTCTACCACGTGTGTGTGTGTGTTTGGCCCCCCTGCCACAGGGGTCGTGGGGCCCCTTACTACAGGGGGGTGTGTGTGTGGCTCCTCTACCACGGGGGGTGGTGTGGGGCCCCTCTACCACGGGTGGTGTGTGGGGCCCCTCTACCACGGGGGGTGTGAGACCCCTCTACCACGGGGGGGTGTGGGACCCCTCTACCACGAGGGTGTGGGGCCCCTCTACCATGGGGGGGTGGGGCCGCTCTACCACGGGGGTCGTGGGGCCCCTACCACGGGGGTGTGTGTGTGGGGCCCCTCTACCACAGGGGGTGTGGAGCCCCTTTACCACAGAGAGTGTGGGGGGGCCCCTCTACCACGTGTGTGTGGCCCCTCTACCACTGGGGTGTGGCTCCTCTACCACAGGGGGTGGTGGGGCACCTCTACCACGGGGTTGTGTGGGGCCCCTCTACCACGGGGGTGTGTGTGTGGGGCCCCTCTAGCACGGGTGTGTGTGTGTAGGGCCCCTCTACTACGGGGGTGTGGGGCCCTCTACCACGGGGGGGTGTGAGACCCTTCTACCACCAGGGTGTGTGTGTATGGGGCCCCTCTACCACAGGGGTGTGTGTGCATGGGGCCCCTCTAGCATGCGGGGGGTGTGAGTGGGGCCCCTCTACCACGGGGGGGGCCCCTCTACCACGGGGGTTGTGGGGCCCCTCTACCACAGGGGGCTTGTGGGGCCCCACACCACAGGGGGGTTGTGGGGCCCCTCTACCACGGGGGCGTGTGTGTGTGTGGCTCTACCACAGGTGTGTGTGTGTGGGGCCCCTCTACAATGGGAGGGGGGTGTGGAGCCCCTCTACTGCGGGGGGTGTGGGGGCCCCTCTACCACGGGTGTGTGTGTGGCTCTACCACAGGGGGTGGTGGGGCACCTCTAGCACGGGGTGTGGGGTGAGGGGCCCCCCTACCACAGGGGTGGGGTTGTGGGGCCCCTACCACGGAGGGTGTGTGTGTGTGTGGGGCTCCTCTACCACGGGGGGGTGTGGGGCCCCTCTACCATGGTGGTGTGGGGTCCCTCTACCACGGGTGTGGGGCCCCTCTACCATGGGTGTGTGTGTGTGGGGCCCCTCTACCACGGGGGTGTGTTTGTGTGGCTCCTCTACCACGGGGGTGTGTGTGTGTGTGTGGCTCCTCTACCACGGGTGTGTGTGTGTGGGGCCCCTCTACAATGGGAGGGGAGTGTGGAGCCCCTCTACTGCGGGGGGTGTGGGGGGCCCCTCTACCACGTGTGTGTGGCCCCTCTACCACGGGTGTGTGTGTGTGTGGCTCTACCACAGGGGGTGGTGGGGCACCTCTAGCAGGGGGTGTGGGGTGAGGGGCCCCACTACCACAGGGGTGGGGTTGTGGGGCCCCTACCACGGTGTGTGTGTTTGTGTGGCTCCTCTACCACAGGGGGGTTGTGGGGCCCCTCTACCACGGGGGTGTGTTTGTGGGGCCCCTGTACCACGGTCGGGGGGTGTGGGGCCCCTCTGTCACGGTGGGGGGGGTGTGTGGGACCACTCTACCACTGGGGTATAGGGCCCCTCTACCACGGGGGGGGGGGTGTGTGGGGCCCCTCTACCACGGGGGGGGGTGTGTGTGGGGCTACCACGGGGTGTAGGGCACCTCTACCATGTGTGTGTGTGGCTCCTCTACCATGGGGTGGTGTGGGGCCCCTCTGCCACGGGTGTGTGTATGTTTGTGTGGCTCCTACCACGGGCGGGGGTTGTGGGGCCCCTCTACCACGGGGGGGGGGGGTAGTTGTGGGGCCACTACCATGAGGGTGTTTGTGGGGCCCCTCTACCACAGGGGTGGTGTGTGGGGCCCCTCTACCATGGTGGGGGGGTGGTGTGGGGCTCCCCTACCACAAGGGGTGTGGGGCCCCTCTACCACGGGGTGGTGGGGCACTACCACGGGCGGGGGGGGGGGGAGTTGTGTGGGGCCCCTCTACCACGGGGGTGTGTGTTTGTGGCTCTACCACGGGGGTGTGGGGTCCCTACCACAGGGGTGTATGGGGGCCCCTCTACCATGAGGGGTGTATGGCCCCTCTACCATGTGTGTGTGTGGCCCCTCTGCCACGGGTGTATGTGTGTGGGGCCCCTCTACCACGGGGGTGTGTGTGTTTGTGTGGCTCTACCATGGTCAGGGGTTGTGTGGCCCCTCTACCACAGGGGGTGTGTGTGGGCCCCCTCTACCACGGGGGGGGGGGTGTGTGGGACCACTCTACCACAGTGGAGTATAGGGCCCCTCTACCACGGGGAATGTGTGGGGCCCCTCTACCACGGGGGTGTGTGTGTGTGTGTGTGTGGGGGGCTCCTCTACCATGGGGGGGGGGGTGTGTGGGAGCCCTCTACCACGGGGGCGGGGGGGGAGCCCTCTACCACGGGGGGGGGGGGGGGGGGGGGTGGGAGCCCTCTACCACGGGGGGGGGGTGTGGGAGCCCTCTACCACGGGGGGGGGGGGGGCCCTCTACCATGGGGGGGGGGTGTGTGTGGCTCTACCACAGGGGGTGGTGGGGCACTTCAAGCACGGGAGGGGGGTGGTGTGGACCCCTCTACCACAGGGGTGGCCCTCTATCATGGGGGGGGGGGGGGGTGCTCCTCCTACCACAGGATTTTCTGCAGCGATTGTTTGACCTACTTCGAGATGTGACGAAGCCTCTTTTCTCCCCTGCCTGACCTCTCCTCTCCTTGCTCCAGCTCAGAAACCTCGAAATAGCCATATAAACTCGAGCATATCCATAGTGGACGGAGATGATAAGGACTTTGTACGTGTGAAAAAACACTCAAACCAGCAAAAAAACAAACCTGTGGTGTCGGTGTCAGCACAGCACCCCCGGTGAGTGCTCTGTTCGGGAGTGAAGCCCTCACTGGGTGGAGCTGCAATGGCTGTGGAGCTGGTAGCTGGGGAAAGGATGGAGAGCAGCCTTGGCCTGAACTCTGCTCCTACGTTGCACGGTCGTTATTTGTGTTTACAGAGTGCGCACCTTGTTGGCAGAGGGGAGACGTGGTGATGCAGCTCTGGACAGGTCTGTAACAGGAGAGCACTGCAGTCTGTAACCCAGCCCTTTCTCTGCCTACGGTCACTCCCCGCCCCACCACCACCCCAACAGGAGATCCAACGGTCCAGGGTGTTTCGATAGAATCTAGAACATCGAACAGTACAGCACAATACAGGCCCTTCGGCCCACAATGTTATGCTGACCTTTAAACCTTGCCTAAGACTATCTAACCCCTTCCTCCCACATATCCCTCTATTTTAAATTCCTCCTTATGCCTACCTAGCAATCTCTTGAACTTGACCAATGTCCCTGCCTCCACCACCGCCCCAGGCAGCACATTCCACGCCCCAACCACTCTCTGGGTAAAAAACCTCCCTCTGATATCTCCCTTGAACTTCCCACCCATTACTTTAAAGCCATGCCCTCTTGTATTGAGCATTGGTGCCCTGGGAAAGAGGCGCTGGCTGTCCACTCTATCTATTCCTCTTAATATTTTGTACACCTCTATCATATCATGGAACCTAGAACAGTCCAGCACAGGAACAGGCCCACTATGTCTCTGCTGACCACGATGCTAATTCTGCCTGCACATGATCCGTGTCCTTCCTGTTCGTACCTGTCTTAATATCCCTCTGAAACTGCCTAAATGCCTCTTAAGTGTTGCTGTTGTATCTGCTTGGCAACGTGAAGACATCTACCACGTTCTCTGTTTAAATAATCTCCTTAAACTCCCCCCTCTCACCTTAAACCTGTATCCTCTAGTATTTCACTTTCCCATCCCAGGAAACAGACTGACTGTCTACCCTATCTATGCTTCATAATTTTATAAACCTCTATCAGGTCTTCCCTCAGCCTCTGAAGCCCTGCAGAAAATGACCTAAATTTGTCCAACCTTTCCTCACGGCTAATACTGTCCAATCCAGGCAGCATCCTGGTGAACCTCTCCTGCACCCCCTCCAAAGCCCCCACACAGTACTCCAAGTGTGGCCTAACCAGAGTTTTATACAGCTGTGACACGACTTCACAACTTTCATATTCAGTGCTCTGACCAATGAAGGCAAGTGTGCCGTTTGCCTGGTTTACCACCCCACCTTTCAGGGAGCTATGGACTTGGACCCTGAGATCCCTCTGTACATCAATGCTGTGATGGATCCTGCCATTATCTGTAACCACCTCCTGCTCTGTGTACCCTTGCAGCCCCTTTCATTCACTTCCCCACCCCTTACATTCATCCATTCTGTGCACCATTTCCAGCCCTGTCTGTCCACCTCCCACCTCTTCCATCCATCCTGCTCTGTATGCCCTTCCCGCCCCTTCTGTCCACCCCCCAGCTATATAAAAACCCAGATTCACATCTCTGCTCAATTATCCCTGCCCACCTCTCATCTTCTTGCCAAGATCAGTGCATCACTGCAGTCGACCAGTCACGTCCGTGCTTTTATCTTCATAGTCGATGGGGCTTCAGGCCATGTGCAATCTCCACTTGTGGTTGTGACGGCATCCGTTTACACAGATAAAACCTCCAATGTGCTCTATAGGAATAACTGCCAGACCAGGCTCAGCATCAGGGCCCAGAAGGATGTATTAACAGAGATGACTAAAAACTTGGCCAAAGACTGGATATGGAGTATCTTGGGGAAAGGGAGGTCCAGGGTGGGAATCTGGAACTTGGGACATTGGGAGCGAACGGCACAGCTGCTGATGTTGAGGTGGAGATCCTGTAGGACTGCAGGGTTGGATGAGGTTACAGAGGCAGATCATGTGGAAGGCTGTGCTTGGTGTGTCCTGACCCTGTATCATTGTGCAGACCAAGTGTGGGTTCCTTCTGCTTCTAACAGTGGAAAACTTGTGTTTTGCCAGCAAACTCTTTCCGATCTGGATTGGAAATGTGACCACTCGTATCACTGAAGAATCGTTGCGCATGATATTTGAAACGTGAGTCATTTTGTTAGTGGGGGCAGTGCGAGGCTCTGGGTGTGTCTGTAGGGGACTGGGAGCCTGTGTCTCACAGTGCGGGGCTCTGGGTGGGTCTGTAGGGGACTGGGAGCCTGTGTCTCACAGTGCGGGGCTCTGGCTGGGTCTGTAGGGGACTGGGGACCTGTGTCTCACAGTGTGGGTCTCTGGGTGGGTCTTTAGGGGACTGGGGACCTGCATCTCACAGTGCGGGGCTCTGGGTGGGTCTGTAGGGGACTGGGGACCTGCGTCTCACAGTGTGGGTCTCTGGGTGGGTCTGTAGGGGACTGGGGACCTGTGTCTCACAGTGTGGGTCTCTGGGTGGGTCTGTAGGGGACTGGGGACCTGTGTCTCACAGTGTGGGTCTCTGGGTGGGTCTGTAGGGGACTGGGGACCTGTGTCTCACAGTGCGGGGCTCTGGGTGGGTCTGTAGGGGGCTGGGAGCCTGTGTCTCAGTGCGGGGCTCTGGGTGGGTGTGTAGGCGGCTGAGAGCCTGTATCTCACAGTGCGTGGGTGGGTGTGTAGGGGGCTGGGAGCCTGTGTCTCACAGTGCGGGGCTCTGGGTGGGTCTGTAGGGGGCTGGGAGCTTGTGTCTCACAGTGTGGGGCTCTGGGTGGGTCTGTAGGGGGCTGGGAGCCTGTGTCTCACAGTGCGTGGGTGGGTGGGTGTGTAGGGGGCTGGGAGCCTGTGTCTCACAGTGAGGGGCTCTGGGTGGGTGTGTAGAGGGCTGGGGACCTGTGACACACTGAGGGGCTCTGGGTGGGTGTGTCGGGGGCTGGGGACCTGTGACACACTGAGGGGCTCTGGGTGGGTGTGTAGGGGGCTGGGGATCTGTGTCTCACAGGCTTTGTGAGGTTGTTGAGTCTCATTTTATCCAGATTTGGAAGAACAAGGGGTGATCTGCTTGAAAGGCAGGAAACGCTGGGGGTGATTGATGGGGGGGGTTGGAGACTGAGGGTGTGTTCCTCGGGCCACAGGGTCTGTTCCCGGAGCAGCAGCCTTGAGAAAAGGTCGCCCACTCAGGACCGAGGAGAGGTGGTCCTCATGAATCTTCCGAATCCTCTGCTCCCGGGGGTTCTGGAAGCTCAATCATTGGGATTACGTATGAAAGTGATGGGTTTACTGATCCTGATGGAACGTAGAAAATAGGAGGAGGTGTAAGCCATTTAAGTCTGCTCTTGCTTTCAAAATAGTAATTGGTTTATTATTGTCACATGTACCAAGATACAGTGAATAGCTTTGTTTGCGTGCTGTCCATACATTGAAGTAGTAAAAAGAGGGATAAAAGGCAATGCGGAATATAGTGTTACAGTTATAGAGAAAGTGCAGTGCAGGCAGACACAAGGTGCAAGGGCAACGACGAGTCAGATTGGGAGATCAAGAATTCACCTTTATTGTGTAGGAGGTCTGTTCAAGAGTTTGATAATGGTGGGGGTGGCGGGGTGGGGGGGGTCTGCTGGCTGCTTTACCGAGGCAGCAAGAAGGGGAGGCTGGTTTCCGTGATGTGCTGAGCTGTGTCCACAACTCTCTGCAGTTTCTTGCTGTCTTGGGCAGAGCAGTTGTCTTGATGCATGGCCCTCTGTCTCAATGCCATGTTCCTGCTCTATCCCCGTGACCCATGTCCAGAAAATGATTCATCTGTTTCTTAAATACATCCAGCTGGGTGGTGGGGGGGGTGGGGGGGTGTGGGGTTGGAATCGAGTGGAACTGAACCCAGAATGAGCCATGTTTTCAGTGAATGATAGGCAGGTTTGAGGGGCCAAATGGTCTACTCCTGTTTACTTCCCTGCACTGGAAGGCGGCAGCTGTATCCGTGACCAGCTCCATTGTGGTTCTGGTCCTCTTCCTCCCCTCTCTCACCCTCACCCCTCGAGGGTTTCCCCTAGACGCACTCTCCAGCAGTGGGCTTCAGAAGTTGGGGACCCCCTCCTCCCCAAGGTCATGCACCCTGGTAACCACTCCGACTCCAGAAATAGATTTATTATCACTGACTTAGATGACGTGAAATGTGTTGTTTTGCGGCAGCAGTACAGTGCAGACATAAAATTACCATAAATTCTCTCTTCTCCCCCCTCCCATTGGGCAGAAGATACAAAAGCCTGAAAGCACGTACCACCAGGCTCAAGGACAGCTTCTATTCCGCTGTTATAAGACTATTGAATGGCTCCCTAGTACGATAAGATGGACTCTTGACCTCACAATCTACCTCGTTATGACCTTGCACCTTATTGTCTGCCTGCACTGCACTTTCTCTGTAACTGTAACACTTTATTCTGCATTCTGTTATTGTTTTCCCTTGTACTGCCTCAATGCACTGATGTGATGAAATGATCTGTATGGACGGCATGCAAAACAAAGATTTTCACTGGACCTCGGTACACGTGACAATAATAAACCAATTTCAATTCCAAATTACAAAATAAATATATAGTGCATAAAAAAAGTGCGTGTGGGTGTTCAGGCTCCTGTACCTCCTTCCCGATGGTAGTAGTGAGCAGAGGGCATGTCCCAGATGGTGAGGGTCCTTAGTGATGGATGCTGCCTCCTTGAGGAACCACCTCTTGAAGATGCCCTCGATGGTGGGAGGGATTTGTCGGGAAGCAGACAAGCACCTGATAGACCTGATGCGGGCGGTTTTGGGGATTTGGTGGGGGTGAAACACTTGCAGTTCAGAGGGCTGGATGATGCCCTGCTTCAGGGAGGGTGCTGCAGGAGCTCCCTGTGGGAGGCTGGTTCTGGGCTTGAGCTTTGGAGAACATCCTGTCTGGGATATGGGAGGGTTGAGGTAACGGGAGCTCGGGGCCCTGACCGGTCTGTGGGATCGCGTTTGGATCAGGTCTGTGGGCCGCAGTCACAAGCCTCCCTCCCTGTGAGGGAGACGTGTACAGTTGCCACGCCCGTGCCCTCCCTCTGCCTCTGCCACCCCCCTTTGTAGACCAGGCCAGGCTGCAGATGCCCCTCACCGTATTGAACGGCTCTGCTTGTGTCCCCCTGCTGCAGTGTTGGAACCATCCACAGCATCAGAATGCTTCAAGATCGCTTTTGTGCCTTCATTAACTTCACCACCAAACAAGGAGCCGAACGTGCCATTGCAGAGTTACAGGTACCACGGGCTGCCCACTGGGGCAGGGTGGGTGTCCATGGGTCTGAGGTAAAACTGCGGGGGCTGGGGCGGGGAGGTGGTCTGTGGGTCCAGAGGAGGGCTGTGAGACGTGTCTGGGGCAGTCAGAGGGGCCTACAGCGTAATTCGAGCCGGCTGCCACCAGTGGGAGCCGTTGGGCAGCAGGACAAAGCCCCTTGTGATAAGCAGAGGTAATAAACGGGCAGAGATGTCCTTTACCTGGGACGTCCTGTCCACAGCTCCTGGTGGGGGCAGCCTCACCCATTCCCGGACTGTGTGGGTGCAGAGGCCTCCACAGAACAGTCGGTGCAGACATCGGTCTCACCTCTCCGTCTCTGAGTCCGTTCACAGCTGTGGGCATCTTGCATTTATGTAGTACTTTTACCGTTTGGTGCAGTGAGGTCATTTTGGAGCAGGTCAAACAATTGGCAAAAGGGAGAGATTTGAGTCGGGTCTTAAAGCAGCAGCGGGGTTTCGGGGGTCACTGGGGGGCAGGTACTGGGGAGGGGGCATGTCTGCTGGTGACTAGAGGGTGGTCTGGGGAGTGAGGGGTTGGCCGGGGAGGGGGAAGGGATGGTGGGGAAGGGTGTTTGGGGGGAAGGTGATGAGGGAGGATGGATGGTCAAGGGGAGGCTGGTTGGGGAGGGAGGGGAGAGGATGGGAGCTGTTGGAGAGGCAGGGGTAGTGTTCAGTGATTTTAGTGGGGGGGTGAATTGGACAGAGAGGTGGGATGTGAGAGGCAGGTTGTGGTCTGCGCCAGGGTTACGGAGAGAGGTGGGAGCTCCCCAGTCAGCAGTGAAAGGGAATGGACCAGCCCAGAAGATGTGGATGGGGTCCGACAGTGGGTGGGGTGAGGCAGTGACCAAGACGGACCCTGCCACATGGCAGCGGAAGTCATTGGGCTAATGACGGGGCGGATGCATGCTCCTTGGCTTGTCTCGGGACCCTGGGAGCAAACCCCTCCGAGGGGGGTCACAATTCAGGCAACGAGGAGCAGAGGCGGCAACAGGTCAGTCAGCAAGTAGAGCCATAACGAGGTAGATTGTGAGGTCAAGAGTCCATCTTACTGTTCAATAGCCTTATATCAGCGGGATAGAAGAGACTGGTGGTATGTGCTTTCAGGCTTTTGTATCTTCTGCCTGATGGGAGGGGGGAGAAGAGAGAATGTCCGGGGTGGGTGGGGTCTTTGATTATGCTGGCTGCTTTCCCGAGGCAACGAGAGGTGTAGACAGAGTCCATGGAGGGGAGGCAGGTTTCCGTGATGTGCTGAGCTGTGTCCACAACTCTCTGCAGTTTCTTGCGGTCCTGGGCAGAGCAGTTGCCATACCAAGCCGTGATGCATCCGGATAGGATGCTTTCTGTGGTGCATCGATAAAAGTTGGTGTTAGGGTTTTTCAGGTCAGCAGTGGGGAAGAAGCTGTTGTTGAACCGTGAGGTGTGGGTCTTCAGGCTCCTGTACCTCCTGTCTAATGGCAGCATCGAGAAGAGGGCACAGCCCGGATGGTGGGGGTCCCTGACGATGGAGGTCGTCTTCCTGAGTCATCGCCTCTTGTAGACGTCCGCGGCAGTGGGGAGAGCTGTACCCACGGTGGAACTTAACCTCCAGCTGAGAGCCGGGAGGTGGAGTGGTTGGGGGGAGGGGAGGGGGATCTGCTGGGAGTCAGGGTGATGGGAGCAGGGAATTGGTGAAAGTCGCAGAGGGATGTGTGAGGGAGCGGTGGGGTGTCACTGCGTTCTGGCCACTCTGATTTCCCCCTCTTCTCCCTCCCCCCCCTCACCCCTCTCTCCCCTTCCCCCTGCAGGGTATTGAGCTGGAGGGAACAAAGTTGGTGATCCGGCATCCTGACAATAACTACAAGAACCTTGGAGCAGGGAGGGCAGGAGCGGCCCGCTAACGTCAGCCGTGTAAGTAGCCGTCGTTCATCGCCCAGCCGGGCAGACTGCAGGACCCCTCACCGTCGCTCCAGCTCCTCCCTCTGCCCAGTGACTAACTGCTTCTCACTGCCTCTCCAGCAGGGACCGGCTGGCACTCCCACCCACCATCCTGCGCTGCTCCCGGGGGAAGGTCGGTCGACGGAGGGGGCCTCCCGCTGTTCAGAGGTTCGGCCGGCGGGCAGGCAGAACCAGGTGGATGTACCTCTCTGTGCATGTGCATGTGTGCGTGTGTGTGTGTGTGTGAGAGAGAGAGACGGAGACCCCCGCGTGGTGTGTGAGGTGGATGATGGACCCTGGGGCCAGCCGGCGTTGTTCGGAGAGAGTCGACCTCGGCTTGATGGCAGAGACGGAGACGGCTTTTTGTCTGGAATCAAGTCTTGAAGAGACGGGAAGACCACGTGGGGTTGGGAATGATGAGCTCGGATAGACTGCTGGGGGTTTAATGGGGAGGGTTTGTGAAGGAACAAGCAGTTTCCTGACACTTACGCACATGCACACACACACACACACACACAAGCACGAGCACACACACGCAGACAAACGTGCACACACACACCAACCACATTCCTTCGGAGAGCACATCAGGGGGCCTGGACCACGGGCTGAGCAGCTCCTTCACGTGTTTCCCTAGACACAGGCCATTCGGCCCATTGAGTCTGTGCCAGGTGAACATCTACAGCATTTGCTTCTGGAGAGCACGTGCGGTCGCCCTACACCCCCCCCCCCCCCCCCCCCCCATGGGCAGGTGTGGAGTGGGGTCCCCAGTGTCCTTCCAAGAACACCCTTGCCCCTCCCCACTGACTGCCTGAGGGGCCCTCCTGGCCCTCTGTTAGGTCATAGCGAAGGCTTGCAACCTCTTGGCGATAGTCCCACTTCCCTGCACTTGTCACTTGCAGTATGTCTCCCCCACGGTCAAATCAGGAGCCCACCTCAGGGTGGAGGCTCCCCGTGAGCACAGATTGTAGTGACGTCGTCACCTTGGTGGGAAGTGGTGGGGCCCCTGGTCTCTGACAGCCCCTTCAAATGCTGCTTGCCGTGACTCCGGCCCCCCTGCCTGAACTCTCCTCCCACCGCTCCTCCTGGTCTTCCCAAGGCCATTCCTGCTGCTTTACTGACTCCCAGCAGACGGGTTCTGGGACTGTGTTGTGGGTGGAGACCGAGGGCCCCCCTGCTGGTGCCATGTCGGATAGGGTGCCGTGTAATTGTTAAAACTCGGTTCCCAGATGATAAATGAGCTGATTTTACATTTTATAAAATGCACAATGTCTTTATATATTAAAAAAAATCAAGTTTTTACAACCAGATCAAAGATGATTTGAACAAAATGAGGAGCGGTAGAGACTGCAAATATATATTCGTGCAAATCCACGGCCTCTGTGTGTTTTGTCTCGGCGTGCAGGAGTGTACACACCCCCCAGTGTGGCACAGGGAGTCCCATCACCACACTGACACACCCTGGCCATCGCGTCAGAGGCGTGAGCCACACAGGCCAGCGCGAGAGGTGTACAGAGGCTGGCTGCCTGCCCACCCAGGTCTGGTGAGGGAGGGGTTCTAGACCCATCAGTTAGTGGCTGGCAAGAAGGTGCACCTTTTGGGAAGTCAAACCAGGGCAGGACACGCCATGAATGGCAGGGCCCTGGGGAGTGTTGTAGAACAGGAGAGGTACAAGTACATAGTTCTATGTAAGTGGGGACGCAGGTAGACAGAGTGGTGAAGAAGGCATTTGACATGCTGGGACTGTTTCCCCTGGAGCGAAGGAAGCTGAGGGGTGACCTGATGGAGGTTTATCAAATCATGAGAGACAGGGTAGATAGCCAGTGTCTGCAGTTTTGGGCCCTGTATCTAAGGAAGGATGTGCTGGCCCTGGAGAGGGTTTGCAAGAATGATCCTGGGCACGAAAGGGTTAATGTATGAGGAGTGCTTGATGTCTCTGGGCCTGTACTCACTGGAGTTCAGAAGGATGGGGGGGGGGGGGGGGGGGGGGGGGGGGGGGGGGGGGGGGGGGGGGATCTCATTGAAACCTACCAGATACTGAAAGGCCTGGATAAGAGTGGACATGGAGAGGATGTTTCCATCAGTGGGAGAGTCCAGGACCAGGGGGCACAGCCTCAGAAAAAAGGGGCGTCCCTTTAGAACTGAAACGAGGAGCAATTTCTTCAGCCAGAGGTTGGTGAATCTGTGGAATTCGTTGCCACAGAGGGCTGTGGAAGCCAGGTCACTGGGTATATTTAAGGCAAGAACTGGTAGGTTCTTAGTTGATGAAGGGGTTGTTATGGGGAGAATGCTGGAGCAGACTTGATGGGCTGAATGGCCTAATTCTGCTCCTCTCTCGGTCTGTTTCCCATGGTAGGGGTGTCTGAAACCAGAGGGCACAGGTCCAAGGTGAGAGGGAGAAGGGCATCTGAGGGGTAAGTTTCACACATAGTAGTTGGTGTCAGGAATGAGCTGCCAGAGGAGTTGGAGGCAGGAACACAAACAACATGTCAGAGGCACCCGGACAGGCAATTGAATGAGCCGGGCACAGAGGGGTGTGGGTTCATGCGGGTGGGGCTTCGAGGGATATGGGCCAAACGCAGGAAATTGGGACTAGCTGGGTGGGCACCGTGGTCAGCATAGACTGGTTGGGCTGAAGGGCCTGTATCCGTGCTCTGACTGTAGTGCAGGCAAGTGGGATTAGTATAGGTAGGCATGAGGGTCAGTGCAGCCACAGTGGGCAGAAGGGCCTGTTTCTCTGTTGTACAGTATAGAACATAGAACAGCACAGTACAGGCCCTTCGACCCACAATGTTGTGCTGACCTTTAAACCTCGCCTAAGACTATCTAACCCCTTCCTCTCACATATCCCCCTATTTTAAATTCCTCCATATGCTTATCTAGTAATCTCTTGAACTTGACCAATGTCCCTGCCTCCACCACCACCCCAGGCAGCACATTCCACGCCCCAACCACTCTCTGGGTAAAAAACCTCCCTCTGATATCTCCCTTGAACTTCCCACCCATTACTTTAAAGCCATGCCCTCTTGTATTGAGCATTGGTGCCCTGGGAAAGAGGCGCTGGCTGTCCACTCTGTCTATTCCTCTTAATATTTTGTACACCTCTATCATGTCTCCCCTCATCCTCCTCCTCTCCAATGAGTAAAGCCCTAGCTTCCTCAGTCTCTCCTCATAATGCATACTCTCTAATCCAGGCAGCATCCTGGTAAATCTCCTCTGCACCATTTCCAACACCTCCACATCCTTCCTATAATGAGGCAACCAGAACTGGACACAGTACCCCAAGTGTGGTCTAACCACAATACTATGACCAGGCCACACACCGACCATGGACTTACCCCTCAGATCCCCTTCGAACCTTCTCCCTCACACCTTTGACCTGTGCCCCTCTAGTTTTGGACACCCCTACCATGGGAAACAGACCGTGAGATTATAGGAGCAGAATTAGGCCATTCAGCCCATTGAGTCTGCTCCACTCTCCCACCTTCTCCCTTTAACCCCCTCACCAACAAGAACCTATCAATCTCTGCCTTAAATACGCCCAATGACTTGTCCTCCACAGCCACCTGTGGCAACGAATTCCACAGATTCGCCACCCTCTGGCTGAAGAAATTGCTCCTCGTCTCAGTTCTAAAGGGACGTCCCTGAGGCTGTGCCCTCGGACCCTGGACTCTGCCACTGATGGAAACATCCTCTCCACGTCCTCCAAGTTGGTGAGGAACCTCCGCCGGCCCCGCCGTGTAAGACTCTTCTCAGTTTTGGCCGCTGCCCCTGGGATTGAAAACCCAGGGCCGGGGAGGGGGTATGATTTGCAAAGCAGACACAACAGGGAAAGTGTTCCAACCATGAGCTACGGGAGAAACTGAAAGTAGTGTAAAATCCAAGGAAAACGGCTGCCAGAAAAAGCAGCAAGATTGGGAGGTGGTGCAAGAATTCAGCGGGGTGGGGGCCAAGACATTGACAGGAAAATAGGATCTGAGAGCGACCGGGGGAGGTGGGGGGGGGGAGTGGAGGGACCGTCCGGTGCAGGCACAGCAGGGGTGGGACTGGGACAGGTTTCTGTGGAAGACAGGGGAGGGGGAGTGGGGTGGGTGAGGGGTCT